>NC_141054.1:32655908-32865908 GCF_041138505.1 Cibotium barometz
TCCAAGTATAGTTATGAAAATAAAAATAGACAACCATGGGGCTAACCAAGGATAATCTTTTTCACATAGCAAGATACAACACTTCAACATGACACACCTATAGCACAACGCCAATGTATGTTGGATGAAAGGTGTGTTATGGAGTAGTTCATTCATCAAACACAGTGGGCATCATTGAAGGACAAGAAGGATCGCTATTTCTCTTTCAATCTCATCGAGTGTGTTACCACATCTAAACAATTTATAATATTGGTGTGCTTGGATACCTAATCATCTACAATTATTCTACACATGTGTCATATCCATGTTTCTTTTCAAAGAGAAATCACCCAAGACTAGGAGGTAAGAGGCCACAATTCATGTGGTTTTTCCCCCGATTATGTAGTGCACTCTTGGCACCCACCTCATCCATACTAGTTTTATCTTATATTTGGCCCATTGTGAGTAGGGAACAAAATTGACTCAAAAGAGGCAAATACATTGGTCCATGTTGGATTACTACTACAGATGGCATAGCTACTGAAATGTCACCGCATCCCAAGATGAAAACATCAAACATCATAAGTGAAGGCACGAGGAAAGGTATTGTTAGTGCTACATCAAAGACTCCTGCGAGTGAATTGCATCAAAGATTCCTGTGGAGTGAATTGAACAAGATGGGCATAGACTCAGTTGGGAGAAGTGGAGTTCACATAAAATGGAGAACATGCATTTCAAGCAAAGCAGAAAAGAGAACAGATTCTACATTAACAATGGAGTGAGCAATACTGATTGAAAAGGTTGTTTATCAGTATGAGTATGAGATATTTAAGATAGAAGTAGATGGACTAGATAGGAAATCTTATGAAGTGCACATACAGTCTCAATCCTAGTGCACATGCCTAGATTTTTAGAAATGTGTACAAGGGAAAAAGTATTATGTGGCATGCAAACACATTTACTACATATTAATGGGCGAGTTTTGGGGCTTCAACAAAATGAAAACATTTTTATACACCAGTCAAAGATTAATATGAGGGAAGCTCTCTTCCATCCACGAACCTATCCGTGATATGGCTCTTCGGTCATCACTCTATCTCGTCCAAGGGCCTATTTGTGATTTTGCGCTTGGTGGAAAAGAGAAGATCTACTCTTATGACACATGCTTATGCTTGGATAAATTTTTGGCACTTATGATTACATAGTTTTTTGGATAATGTAGAGCTAATATTGTGACACTTATAGTTAAATAATTTTTTGAATAACATAAAACTTGTTATTATGTTTTTGATTATGTAGATCCATCCACTTACCTTATCGTGTTTTTTCAATACGAAAATAATATATTTGCTTCAAATATACCATGGTATTAATGTTGAGAATAGGTTGATCTACATCCATTACTTAGTGTGTATCCATGGGTTAGATATAGTTATGCTTAGAGTATGGGCTAAGGTGTAAACCATGGGTTAGCTTGTAACCCATGGTCATTGACCAGCATTCAAGGCACCTCCTCTAGGTAGCAAGAGAGGGGCAAGTGGGCAAGTGGGTGTGATCTAGGCACCTTCCTTCATCACAGGGCCTATAAAAGCATGGTCTTCTCTAGTGTGAGAGCTCTAGCATTCTTGTATGCACTTTGTGTCTAATCCAATCTTAGTGTTACTTTGTGAACTTTGGCTCTTGACACCATTTTGGCTTCCTATTGAGAGTACTCTTTCATTTCCATGTGTTAATTAGCTACATGACATGTGTTAAGTCTCTTTGCTACTTATTGAGTGTTCTCTAACTTAATCATGTGTTGATGTATAACTTAGTGTTGTCACAAGCTATCACTACATCTATTGTGATTAGCTTGCTAACTAAGTGACTCCAACATTTGGTATCAGAGCTCCTTTCCATGGGAGAGCATCTTGCTTATTAGTTAAGTACGAGGATCTTTGTGAGTGTGTGTTTCATGCTTAAGTGGTGAGAAGTTTTGTTAATAGCTTTGTGCTGACCATTATAATAGTTTTGTGGTTAGCAACATTTCTCATTTATCTTTTTTATTAGTGGCAAAGTCATTAGAGAGAGATTTGTGGGTGTTGATGATCACATTACTAAGTTTAATGGTTGAGTGCTTTATCTTCATTTTTTTAATGCAAGTGGCAAGCAAGAGAGAAAGTGTGAGATAGCTTCCATTGATTGAGAGAGATGACATCTTCCTATTGCTCAATGTCATATGTATGAGAGAGGTGAGAGATTCTGTTGCACTGTGGCAAGAAGAGTGGAAGAAAGGGAGAGAAATCTCTGATTTTCTTGGTGAACTCGTCACTTCTATACATTTGTCACACTTGGTGGTGGCTGGCTGTGTAAATCATTTAGTGGCATTCTTGAAGCATTAACAAGGCCTCCATTTTAGCTCTTTGTGGGCATCTTGTGAAGTTTAATTCTTCCTATGCATTGAGTGTGGGGCACATACCTTGGGTGATAAGAGGGAGAGTATTTGGTGCTTCTATTCTTGCATCTTGGGTGGCAACAAGTGAGAGAGAAGAACAAGCATCAAAGCTACATGCAGCATCAAGCTCTCTTTGTGGATAGCAACGAGATTCTTTGAAGCTATGGACTTACTCCTCTGCTACTATGTGAGCTTCTATATGTGCAAGGAGTCCTCTTCAACCAACCAACTGAAGCCTCTCTGGTAAGTGTTGCAGAGCATGAGGCTTTAGTTCCGTGCACACAACAACAGTCTTTGTGCAGCAATGAGTATCTCTGAGGTGACTATAGAGAAGGGTCAACTCTGAGGTTCTTCTATCCCCTAGGTGACTCCATCTTCTCCTGCGACTCTTGGTCATCTTGATAGCGTCCACCACCACAGGCAGCAAGCCGCCTAGAAACCCTCAACTATGTGTATGTCTTCCACTGCATCTCAGTCATGTCTACAGCAACTTTGAGGCTGTAGGAGTGCTGAGAGACACCTTCTGCAGACGAGTCTGCAATGACTGAGGAGGTGGAGGCTAATATCGACTGAGGAGGTGAAGCCTTCTGTAGCTATAATAAGCTATGCCTTCTGTAGCTATAATAAGCTATGCCTTCAGTAGCTGTAATAAGCTATGCCTTCTGTAGCTGTAATAAGCTATGCCTTCTGTAGAGTCGAAGCAGAGGAGAGTGACGTGGAAGCTATTAATCTCCAACCAGCTGACAACATGTCTTGGCATCTGCACAAGCCAAGAATAGCAACTGCATGTTGCCCACGTGACTGTAGCCACGTTGCAGCAACTGACACAAGGATACTACTATTTTCAGTTGGTGGGTTTATTTCCTTTATTTTCAATTGGTGGGTTTATCTCCTTTTGACCATAATCACTTTGTGGGCTATAACTCATCAAAACCTTTTTGGGTCATTTTTTCTTTTGGAAACAACACTAACCTATGTAAAAAAGTCTTATTTCTATAAAGGACCTCCCATGCCTAGTTCTTGTGAGTCAAGTAACCACAAAAGCAAAAAGATAAAAATAAAAAAACCCAAAATCAAATAAATCAAATAAATCTCACTACTACCACAAAGTTTGGGATTTTCACCCTTTCTATGTGAAAATATGCCATTTGTATGGGGAAGGTGCTGGTGAAGTTGGGTGAAAACAGCATATTTGTAATAGCCCTCCAACTATAAAGGGTATTTTTGCTAGAGAGGGACTTTGTGGCAAAAGGTCAAGTCACCAGGGTCTGTTCTTTGATAGAAATGACCGTTTTGATGGCACATAATATCACACATGGGCCATCAAAATGACCATTTTGATCGCACATAATATCACACATGGGCCATCAAAATGCAAATGGCCTTAATAGATAAAGATCTATAGGGTCTTGCAAGTGGGACTAAAAGGAAACCCACATTAAGAAATCCGGAGACAATACAAAAATGGGAAGAAAGTGATGCAAAGGCCTTATCATTCATCATAAGTGGTCTTAGCAATAATCAAATACATCAGGTTAGCTTAGCATCTAGTGATGCAAAGGCCTTATCATTCATCATAAGTGGTCTTAGCAATAATCAAATACATCAGGTTAGCTTAGCATCTAGTGCTCATGAAGGTTGGCTTCGACTAAAAGCTATTTTTGGTCAAACTAATGCAGCAACACAACTATTTATCAGGAAGCGTCTCTATAGGTTAGAAAAAGCTTAAAAGACATCCATTTCCATGCATATGAATGATCTTAGGTGTCTCATCGACCAGCTCTCTGGAGCAGAAGTTACAATCTCAGAAGAATAAGCTATCTTTGTGCTTCTATGCAAGGAAACAAGAATGGAGGCAAGTTCATTGTCTTCAATTACACCTGATCTATTGGGCGACCAGGCTTTGATTACAAACCAAGATAAAAAGAAGGCTCCAAGAATCTGCTACAATTGTAGAAAAAAGGAGCATATGGTCAAAGATTGTAGAAAAAAGAAGAGAGATGAAGAGAAAGGAAACTCCACCAACACCAACAAAGACAAAGACAAAGATAAAGATAAAGAAAAAAGGCAACGTCAAATGTGAGGTGGAGGCTAACATTGTTGATTCAGATTGGTCCTTTTAGTTTCTTTGTGAAGAATTTTCTTTATGGGAATTTTTCTTTGTGGTTCTAAGTGCCTATGTGATTCCTTGATCTACACACCCTGCGTGGTATGTATGTAGATCAAGAGAGGGTGTTGAGAATAGGTTGATCTACATCCATTACTTAGCGTGTATCCATGGGTTAGATACATTTATGCTTAGAGTATGGGCTAAGGTGTAAACCAAGGGTTAGCTTGTAACCCATGGTCATTGACTAGTATTACAGGCACCTCCTCTAAGTGGCATGAGAGGGGCAAGTGGGTGTGATCTAGGTGCCTTCCTTCACAGGGCCCTTAAAAGCATGGTCTCTACACCTTCTCTAGTGTGTGAAAGCTCTAGCATTCTTGTATGCACTTTGTGTCTAATCCAATCTTAGTGTTACTTTGTGAACTTTGACTCTTGTTACCATTTTGTCTTCCTATTGAGAGTACTCTTTCATTTCCATGTGTTAAGTAGCTACATGACATGTGTTAAGTCTCTTTGCTACTTATTGAGTGTTCTCTAACTTAATCATGTGTTGATGTATAACGTAGTGTTGTCACAAGCTATCACTACATCTATTGGTGATTAGCTTGCTAACTAAGTAACTCCAACAACTAATAAATTTTTGGATAACATAAGCCTTGTTATTAGAATTTTAATTATGTAGATCTAGATATCCATTTTTCAATATGCAGAAAGAGATTTGCTTCAAAGGTACCATGGTGTTAAATAATTTTTCTTGAATCAAGGTATGCTATTAAAATATTTGGAAGAAAAACATGAGGCCTTCCTCAAAAGCTCACTAGATGCTTTAAAAAGCTCATGGGAAAAAAAATCCCCACTATAGTGTAGAGGAGGAAATATTAATTGAAAGAGAATGCCCTTGCATGGGCCAAAAACACTTGCACTATCATATAGAGAGATAAGGGAGAAAGAAGGGTTAGTGAGCATGCACTGTACGGATTATGTGTTGAAAACTTGAAAGGGCATCAAATTTTTCACGCATTTTCTATCACCTTATTATTATGGGAGGGAGAGAGGGGGTTTTTTTAGCAGCATCCATGGGGTCAATGGGGGAGAGGGTTTTACAACAACATTGATGGGGTTGATGGGGGAGAGGTTTTACAATAGCATGAATGAAAAAAGGAAAGTTCTTTGAGAGTATTTGAGTGTACTATTTCCTTGGTAAAAGGTGAGTGGCAAGAGGTAGGAGTCTTTTTGGGTGGGAAAAAGTACCACCAAAACTAATGTCAAGGCCTTTGGGAGGAGCTATAATAGTCTTGAGAAAGTGAAAAGGATAGGTGAGACACATTTAAAAAAGGAATGGGGACAACATCAATTTTGATTGATGAAGCCCTTGCACCTCAAGTGCAATTCTGTGATTGAAGAGGTATAGGACATGTGAGCACGTTGCAACTTACTTTACCTATACTTCTAGGGTATCACAACAATGACCGAGGACCTTAATGAGATGGAGAGGGGAGGGAAGCCCTTATACTCATGAAGATGGAGAGGGGAGGGAAGCCCTTATACTCATGAAGATGAATAAGTGTGGACACTTAGCATTTAATCCCTTGCCATCATGAAGAGGAATAAGTGTGGACACTTAGCATTTAAGCTCCACATTGTAGCACATAAGGTGGCTTCTAAGCTAGCTGGATGCCACCTATGTAAAGACCATTTCATTAGTTTTTTCCTAAGGGCCTTTCCACATATTAAATGTGACAAAGGCAAGGAAGGAATAAGATGAAAAGAAAATGTAGCTTATACGATTTTCACATATTCATAAAAATTGTAAAGAAACAATGGTCTCTAATTTTTAAAAAAATCATAGGCATTCAACATGTATGAACATCCTAGTGATGTAAAGGCTCCAAAAATTTTACAACAACTTTTGGATAGGCTACCAATGTAAGAACCATTAAGGTTTGGCTATCAAATCTAGCCCTTCGTTGCATAATTTTTAGAGGTAAATGTAGGAGAGATGAAATGAAGGTGGTCTAATGATGTGTTAAATTTCAACAAATCCAAAGGGATCAGTTAGGAAAAATGTTATGTGGATAAGAATCAACACTCTGTTTGAAGAAAATCTCCTTGATGTGAGAGGATTTTTTTTAATAGGATGGGATGGTAATCATCACCTCAATAAGGGTAAGTGTTAAGGTCTTCACTTTATGAACTATAGAATATAATTTCTTGGAACTATCTACTCATTTTTTTTACATTAATGGATTGTATGCAACATCTTATGCAAATGAGAGATCAAGACACATAAGAGCTAGGTGCAAGTTTTTAGATTTGGCCCGTGTGGTCAAGAGGGAGAGCTGTTACTCGCACTCAGCAGAGTAAATTGGTAAGCACTCATCACGGTTTGGAGCTACGTAAATGAATAGTAGAGATTTGTCTATGCACCAATTACGAGGATTCATGTTTCTTTCACTCTTAAATATATGAACATATAGTATTTTGTATATGCAACATTATGAGCATTCATGCACCTTCCACTCTTGGGCATGAGATTTATATGTTCCAAAAGTTTGGATTGGCAAACAAAGAGAGTATAATGGCAGCTCTCCCACAAGACCCTCGATCAATAATTAAAAGAGAAATGATTCTAGATATAAGAAGTGCACCTAACAAGCCTTGGTATAATAAGCCGGATTGCATGATGACCTAGTTTGTCTTCAAGGTATGTGTTTAGTTGCACGGGACACTAAACCAATTAATGCTTGTCTTGTAGAGGTGACTCACCAACCGTGTTTTGCTTTATGTAACCTAGGAGGATTTTCATGAGGCATTAATGGCCAAAACTTATGTGCTTAATCCACAAGTACCTGAGGATGAAGAATATGAAAAGCAGAACGTGTTTGATTTAAGAGTACTGGAAAAAGTATGTATAGCAATATCAACTTCCGATTATGTACGTAAATAACTGTAAGAGGTTGGATAAGATTCTACATGATTGGCTTCATCAATAGGGCATACAAAATCGCCACTATTGTTAATTCGAGTAATGGCCTTGGTTTCTTTCAAGTCTTGTTTAACATTGATTGGATTAATAACAAGGTGGTGAAGAAGGATAACTTGCAATGGATAATGGCTTCAACAACTAATCCTACAAGGTATATGTCTTATACTTTCACATAGTTTCTTATCCTTGTTTTTGCCTTTGTTTGTTGTAGTACATGTAAAAAACTTTTAACAAAATGGAATCTCTGTTGAAGATCAGCAAGATCAACCAACAACGGATCCATATAAAAGAGCCATGGACTCGTATGGAAAAAGGAGATCTTACAAAACTTAGTAGGGCCTAAAGAAGTGCAAGATAGCTGGGGAATGCCAAGAGATAATATGCCTTTCCACACTCACACGAAGAAGAAGACATATTGGTAGCATGCTTGTATGAGGGCTTTAGAGATTATCCAAGATCTAGACATTGGTGGTGAGCCATTGCCAGAGGATGCTGAGGCATATTTCAATGACATGAGGATGCGTCATTTCCAAAAATCCTTTACATACTTGGAGGCTACAATGAAGAATGGTGAGCCTATGGAAAAATAGCCAAAATTTTAAAAACTGCTTCCGTTTGGGGGGGATAGGTAAAGCTCAAGTGTAAGATACATGCATTATGTCACTTTTACAATTGGTTTATGAGATGATTGTGTGTCTTGTGGGGTTTCAAAGTTGGCTCTCACATTTCATTGAGAGTGGGCAGCTCATACGACACCTAAATGATACAAATGAATGGTTGTCATGGGAGAGTCCATCGTCCATGTATCTTCATACATGGAAGGATGAGGGTTTATCAAATTGGGAGGGTGTACATTGCCCGTGGTGGTGGTGAATTGAGTACCCTCCCAACGAGAGGCATGAAAGTGAGGAGACTCTTTTTCAAGGTATGCATGGAAACACATGTGAACTCATTCCCATGCATGATTGATCGATCATATTGAGTGTACTTGACTTTAGTTATATTTACATTTTGCATACCTTTTGAGTGTTCATGCTGTTATGAACCCTTTATGTGGGTCTACATCGTATCCACCACTCGATGTGGATAGAGATATAAAACAAAAAATGAAATTGGGCCAAGACTTGTTTGGATCTAGAGTTGGTAGATCGCATGGTGGTGATGGATCAGAAGGTGGTGGTGGACCATAGGGTGATGGACATGCAAGGATGGATTCAAGTATGCCTAATGATAGTGAAGATAGCTAGCTAACTGTAGTGTTCATGATTGTGTTTTCATAAGACAATTTTGAGATGGTAATTACAATTAATGTTTGTATTCGGCTCGACATTGGAGAGGAAGCTGAAAATGTTGATGGTAGAATTTGTCTTATGGTCATCTCTAGGTTCATAGCTAGCTTGTTTTAAAATTTTCATCATGTTATAGTATGGCAGGAGACCTTGGAGAACCATTTACTTTTGTATGCCCTATTTGTGGATGCATCATTTGAATGGCATACTCATTTGAACAGCCAAATAAGAATGCCAATTCGAGTGTCGATCACAAATATTTATTAATGTTTACATCCTCTCCTTTGTCCCTTGTTTATAAAGCATTACTTCTTATGAACTTATGTTTTGTTGGCATAATAGATCAATGAAGAAACTACATCCCATCCTTTCTCCCTTGTTTATAAAGCATTACTTCTTATGAACTTATGTTTTGTTGGCATGAAGGACCAATGAAGAAACTAGTACAATTTTTGCATGCACATGCCATGGAGGGACTAACCTTGAAGGGATCACCAAGCAAGTGTATAGCAAAATTTACTTGGGCTGATCTACCAACATCATTGATACCCAAAAAAATCCACAATGAGGGTGGCATTCCTTAATGGAATATTCATAGTAGAGAGCTTGTAGAGGTCGTTTTCTAATTAGCAGATTGATTATTGTGTGACCAAGGGTGATTTACCACAATCATGAAGCATATGCCTATATAGGGTTGTGGAGTGTGCCAACAAGCGGTTGGGCTTTCATTTGGACCATGACTAATCTTATATGTTAATAAGCACATAGTTTAGAAAGCATACGAGAGACTGCTCTTAACTAATCTTGTATAAGAGAATAATCTTATATGTTAGTATCTGTGTGTGATCTTCTATGCATGGGAGAGTACTCACATGTGTATGACCTTGTATGCATATCTTGTGATCATTTTTTATAGTAGATGGTTGTTGGCAACCTTTACCAAGAAGGATGACAGTGTTTGATATGCTTGCAAGATGTGGATGCATAGTAAGAGTATGTGAAGTTATGATGTGCTTTTATGTGTGTGTCGAAAAAACAAGTAAATCTATAATAAGTGTCTTAAGAGGGAGATTCAGAGTGGTGACACACGCAATCTCAACAAGAGAAAGAATTATCTAAGCCCTAGCATAAGCAAATAGTTTGGATTGTTAGTCATGTGGACAAGGTCTTTTTGGGATTGTTAGTTTGGATTTAGGAGATGGGATTGCTATTTTCGGATTGAGATTTTGTTCAATTAGGCATTGATATGTTGTGTTGTCAATGACTATTGAAACACTTGTTTGTCATCTTGAATGTGCTTATCATGCATATTATGAGAATGCAAGTGTGATTTTTTTGCAAGCTTTTTTCCAACTCTCAAGTCCATCACACCAAGTTTATAGCATCATCAACACCATAGCAACAATATTTTTACCTATCACTCAAGATGCTACACATAACCTATATTATCTGAGGGGTACACTATTTAAGAGAAAAAGGGGGGCTCTGATGGGGCTTAAATACATACATTAGATTCAAAACTTTTTTTGACTGTAGAATTTGGTACTTTTGACATCATAAATGAGCTTAGAAGGCCCAAAAATGGAATCAATTGTAAACACGCCTATGTTGCGACCATCTTTCTCTAGCTGATGTTCAGGAAGAGGGGTGCGGCCAGCAACCCCTACACCGTCAATGCCAACAAGGGTCCAGGGGCTAGTAGTACTCCTCTTTCTTGAACATCAACCCCATAGAAAGACGTAGTAACATAGGCGTGTTTACAGTCGATTGTACCATTTTAGGGCATTTTGAGCTCATTTCTAATGTCAAAAGTGCTAAATTCTACACGCAAGAAAAAAAAAAGTTTTAAATATGTAATGATAAAATTTTGGGAATCCTTGAGCCCTTCTTTTTAAAAGTGTTCTTCTTCTTTCTTTTAAAAGATTCCCCATATGATTCAAAGTTCAAAAAAAACTCGTAATTTTTTTTATAAAAGCTCGCACACACGGAAGATAGGATGCATTTTAGGTTAATAGAATGCACTATATCTTACTTATCATTATGCCAAGTAGGATGTAATATAGGTTGATAGGATACATTGTACCTAGAGCATCATGCCAAGTAGGATGCGTTGTAGGTTAATAGGCTATACTCTAGGGTGCACTCTATGATAGAAGGAGATCTTCTTGGGACACCTTATTCTCAGGTTATGAGGTTTCCCAACAACTGCACCTCGTTGACTTGAATGGGTCTAAAATCTACGGAAGAACCTACGATCTTATGTTTAGTCTAATATTGTCCTAGTTGTGGTGATGTGTTTGATTCGGTCCATTTGAACTAGTTCTAGGATGTCTGACCTAGGCCGACCTCGATATGCCCAATCCCAGGTACTATACATAAGGGGACTACCAATTTTTGAGCTAAAACCTCTAAGCCTCGAGCTTGCTTCCTCCATAAGAGGCTTGAAATGAAGCTTTCTTTTGAAAAAGACCAAAAAAAACTTTTTTCCAAAGAAATATGCATAGAATGCACTATCTCCATGCTCAATGTACTTAATACACTTTTGAAATGTAAATTTAAATACCTAAAGAAGACAGTAGCTTCAAAGTTAGATCCTTCCCAACCATGATGTCAAATCTACCTCCACAGGTATATTTTCGTTAGAGGTACCCAAAAACGGTCATAACTTGTAATCAGGAGCTCACATTGAGGAGCTTTAAAAAAGAAAAGATGCTTAATTTTACACGCTCATTCCAATCAATGTCAAATTCATTCCCCACCACTAGGTATTTTTGCTAGGGAAAGTAGGTTGCAAGGCACCAAAAAATAATCATCACTTGCAAATGGAAGCTCAGATAGGAGTATAAAAAGAAAAGATTCTCAATATTTAATGCTCTATCCAACCATGATGTCAAATCGAACCTTCACTCATGTATTTTTCCTATGGCAAAAATAGGTTGCGAGACACCAAAAAACAATCATAACTTGCAAACAGTAGCTCAAGTAGATGAGTTGTAAAAAAAGCAAAGATGCTCATTTTTTCATGCTCTTTTCAACCATAATGTCAAATATCTCCTCCACAGGGTATTTCATTGGGGAAAATAGGTTGGGAGGCACCAAAAGAGGTCAAAACTTGAAAATGGGAGCTCGGATTGAGAAGCTCTAAAAAGCAAATATGTTTCATTGTTTATGATCATTTCAACCACGATGTCAAATCCATCCCCCACTAGGTATTTTTGTTGGGGAAAATGGGTTGGGAGGCACACAAAAAAAATGATCATAACATGCAAATGGAAGCTTAAGGAGATGGAAAGCAAAGATGCTTAATTTTTCAAGCTCTATTAAATCATGACGTCAAATCTACCCCCCTACTTAGGTATTTTCAGGGAACATTGCATAAGCTACAATCATGGATAGATCATTACAGAATCAAGCTTGGCGACAAGGCATTTAGCCCATAAAGAAAGGACATAACTTGCATCACGGATATAATAGACACATCCTTATGGACACCTCATCCATATTTTAGGAGAACATTACGTAAGCTACAATCACAGATAAATCATTACATAATCAACCTTCGTGAGATGACAAAGCATTCAGGCCATAAAGAAAGGACGTAACTTACATTAGGTAAGGGGGGATGTTAGCCCCATTTTAGGCTTAATAAAGGCAGTATCTACTACAAACAGGAGTAGCATATTAATTGTCATGAAAAGGCCCTATAAACATTATACATGTTATGATAAAACCTAGCAAATGATTAAGCTTAGTAGTTTAGGGTTTAATTTTGGGTGCCCAGGTGTGAATAAGAGACATTTGTATATAAGTCAATTTCTCATAATACAATGAGATAAACAATCCCCCTTTGTGCTAAGTGAGCTCTTATCTTCTCCTTGATCTTCGTCTTGTGTGTGTATGAGAGAGAGAGAGAGAGAGTTGAGAGAGGAGATGCTTGTTGCTCCTTACACATGTGCCTTTCTATGCATTGTCTGAGAGTGTAGAAAGTGAGAAAGGTGATTCCTTGCATGGAAGTGCATCAAACTTCTTGGTGACAACAAGAAGGAGATTTGGGAGCTGGAGCTAGCAACCACTAGTGGACCTTGGAGATCAAAGAGATCCTAGGCTGGAAGCAAGGTAAGAACCCCATTGTATTTTTACTTGTTTCACTACTTACTTGAAAGAGATCTCTTTGTTCTTGGAGGTTAGAGAGATCCTAGGCTAGAAGCAAGGTAAGAATCCCATGATGTTGTTTTTTGTTTCACTACACTTCTAGAAACAGGACATAATAGGCAAGTGTAGTCATTTAGTCATAGTGGACATGGGTAGGTCGATGGGCAATCTTGTTATTTGGTCTAATTGTCCACAATTGGTTGCCCTAATCCACTATAAATAGGCTCCCTAAGTATTATATTCACGTTCACTATGGGGATCATCTGGCAGTAATAAGGAGGTTAACTAAGAAGGACTGGAACCTAGCATATGCACAAAGAGAGAGTTCATTGCATCCACTTATTTTATTGCAGTAAATCCATGGTTGAAATCTTATTGTAATCACTCCAACATCTTTTCTAACATATAGGCTTTTAAGTGGCTTTTTGCTATAAAAGTTGACATGGACCTTAAAATTAATTTGAAGAATAATACAAAACTCACATATACAACAAAGACTAAACCATAGAACTGAATTTAAATTGACAAGATGAGCATAAAATAACATAAAAACAAGAGATAGAGTAGACATCACCTTCAACACGGTATAGGTGCAATCTCCCCCCCCAAGAAGTGTCGGCATCCTCCCACTTCTTGGGTATTTATGTCTTTATTCATAAAAATAGCCCACTGAGAATGCAACATGAACTCATTGAAAAAAATGTAATTTTTCTAAACTATAAATATCCGAAAGAAGGTTACAAAAATAATTGAAGGAAAGATTTGATAAAACAGAATGTTAGTAAAAATAATTGCCTAGGGTCAAGGGTGCCAAGAGCCTCATTCATATAGTCTAAAGAGAAGACAGGGAAAATTATTCATAAGATGCTTGATGGCTGTTAACGAAAATTCTTATTTTGTTTTAGGGATGTGGATGCGTATTTTCGACACCATATTAAAGAAAAATAAAATCTATAATTTAGATAAAGCATCTTGGTAAGTGTTATA
Source organism: Cibotium barometz (assembly GCF_041138505.1). Lineage (NCBI taxonomy): Eukaryota > Viridiplantae > Streptophyta > Polypodiopsida > Cyatheales > Cibotiaceae > Cibotium > Cibotium barometz. Next base: position 32,669,843 of record NC_141054.1, read on the forward strand.
GGTCAAGGATGTGATGTCAAAATCCACCAGTTTTGTTGCCGGATCCCAAACAATTCCACGAGTCCATAAAATGAGAGGTCCTCATCCATCAAGGAAAGACCAAGGAGGAGGTCATAGTAGATGATGAGAGCTTTTCCACCAAAAGGTAAATGTGTGGTTCTGAAGTGTTTCTAAGGCCAAAAGAAGTGGCTGGATCAAAGACGGATTGGCCATTGTTGATATAGAATCCAAGCCGTATATGAAATAGAAGCTTCATCTCAAAGTCCTGTCAAATTAGCTTGTAAAACAAAAGTGTTTTTTTCGAAAATCGAGGTGCTATTCTCATAAAAGTTTCAATCACATAAACTAGAAACCTTTTAAAAGATTGAATATAAAACTTTGACTAAATAAGAAACATAAATTTAACTTAAACTCTTTCTTTTGCCACTTAGATTTGAAAATTCAAGACATTAATGAGTTAAGGTCATAAGATATTGCTCGGGAAAAGAAATAAGGGAAAATTTCTAAACTAGGCAAGTCTAAAGAAAATCTCCAAACAAGATCTTATAGCCTACAAGGATTTCATATGAGCCCACATTTGTATAAGCCAAGAGAATAAGCAAGGATCAAATCCTTAATTGCATGAGTTATGCTATGCTTTATGCTTTAACTAATTTGGCTTGATTTGGTCAAAATGAAATGCATAAACTAAAGATTTGAATTAATGCTTCTTAAATAAAGCTTTGCTTGAAGAAGCTCTCCAATGCATAAGAGAGAGCATGAAGGTCTTCTCTAGTTTAAGCTTTTGTTAGAAAGGCTTATAAGATTTAAAGAAAAACAAAATAAAAAAAGCTATAAGTATAAGCTTAGCTTTATAAAGCTAAAGCTTTAACAAATCAAAACTTGATATAACATAAATAAAGCAACCAAGGGTAGTGAGAGAAAAAAGAAAAAGAAAATAGCAATGCTGTTAGAAAACCCACGCAACGCTCTCTCTTTCTTTTTTTAACTCTAAAAAATAAAGCTTTATAGCAAAGTTTTTGAAGAAGGGGAAAGGAAATTTAAGAGCCCTCCATTATAGATTCTGTGCATACTCCATGCTTAGAAATTCTTAAATTAGGGTCATACTCCTCTTGCCTTGTTGATTTAATCCATACAGATGGATCTTGAAGAGGTTGAAGATTGAGAAAGATGGTCTGGCAAAGAAGAAGAATGGTTTTTGGTTTGACAAAGGTGGTTTTTGATCAAAAGTTAACATTCAACCATATCCCTTCATCTAAATTTTCATCTAAGGGCTCGTAAAATTTCCATAACCCTTCAAGCTTTTGTCTATGGGTTCTTGAGTCTTTCACTACTTTACCCTTTGGATTTTAGTGAGCTTTCCCCTATTCTTCAAATCCAAGTACCCCTATACTATGATACCACTGCCAAGGGACCTTAAATTACTTTTGAAGAATAATATAAAGCTCACATATACAACAAAGAATAAACCATAGAATTGAATTTAAATTGATAAGATGAGCATAAAATAACATAAAAACAAGAGATAGAGTAGACATATCACATTCAACAGAGTATTGGGTGCAATCTCTCTCCCCCCCGCCCCCCCCAAGAAGTGTCGGCATCCTCCCACTTCTTAGGTATTTATTTCTCCCCAATTAACCATAGAGGGACGGACAAGAAAACAAATCGTAACAAAAGTGGTGTGTGGGGATCTATTTGAGGCTTTGAGTTTTATTGTACTGTTATGGTTAGAGGGACCAAGCACATCCCTTGCGCTTGCATACCTACATGCATGACACTAGGCGGTACATGCCCTGTGCTTGAGGTTGGCATCTAAGTGCATTTTTTCATCGCAAGTATGTGTTTTTTTGTTGTTCTTTTATTGGGGTGTGCTACACTGTCAAGCTTAAGGGCTAGCACATGACCATGAGTAATGTGGGGTATTTAGAGGTGTTATAGGCCTTGCTTACTATGTTGGGTCTCTAACACATTGTGTGGAGGTCCAAACAATTGGAGACCCTAAAGGCCGGTGGAAGGGGTGTGTAATGGGTGTGATGGTTGTTGCTGGCCTTTGTGCACAAACTTAGGTGTATGGTGGTTGATTGTTAGCCTTTGTGCACAAAGTTGGGTTAGGTAGCAAGGAGAATCAGTGACTACTAGTGTTGTTAAACTTTGACTTGGAAGGGAGCTTGTTTGCTTAGTGTTAACATGGTCCTATTGTGAAGGCCTACTTGTGTGGACAATTATAGCAAGGCAATAATTGGAAGGGAGCTTGTTTGCTTAGTGTTAACATGGTCCTATTATGAAGGCCTACTTGTGTGGACAATTACAACAAGGCAACAATTGTGACCACCTTGCAAATTAGTCCATAATGGCATATGGAGTTTGTGGGTGTTGATAGCTAGGCTATAGACCTTACTTGGCATGGGGGTGGCACAAACAAACAATAGGCATTGACATTGAAAGGATGCATTTTTTAATTGGTTGTTGGAATTGGTGCTTCCATGTAGGGTTAACCGAAGGCCATGTGGAGGTGGACCTCTAGCCTTATAGGTGACTAAAGTTTAGGCCTTCACAATGAGGTGGGCTTCTTCATAGTGTTCAATTGGGCAAAACCTAACAGGGGATTCACACACCATTGTGTTGGAGCTCCATGAAGGCGCTAATGGAGTGCAAGGAGTGGGTATTTCACACCGAGGCCAAGGCTGCTACCATATGGGTGGTCAAGAGAACAAAGTGGGTGCTTGGACACCTTGCTTGTGGTAGTACACTTGAGTAGCTAGACATTGCACATTGGGTGGCTTTGGTGCTTATCGAAAGGTGCTTAGCGGCCCCAAGGTTATCCACACTACTGGTGGTGGAATGTAAAATAAATTAGGGTCATCAAAGCTTTTACAATACAAGAAAGATAATTGTGTGTGTGATGAGCGCGATTTTATCAGAATCATGGCATGGTTTTACTGGAGGCATGATAAGAGCAAAGTGAGAACTTTGAGATGTTGAAGTTTGCAAGATTCACACCGTTGGCATGATGGCTTTATGTATAGGAATTGGCATGGCTCATTCTTTGCTTGGACAAATGGGAAGGTGTCTCTTGAGGTTCTAACATGTCAAATCACAATGATCTAAAATTGAATGGACACTATTGTTGCTTGGACTAAGTTGAGGTGTCTCTTGAGGTTCTAGCATGTCAGATCATGGTGGTCCAAAGTCGAATGGACACTATCATTTAGTAGGGGTTAAGATCGAGAGGGGTTTGTAAGTACTTGGTATCGATCCACATAGTTTGATAGGTCTTGTTTTCTTCATTAGTAGGATGGAAACACATACATAGTGCATGTAATATTAGAAGTGAAACCTCGAGGAGGATGACCTCATGTTTGGTCAAGGATGCAATTTCACATGGATTAGTCACATAAGGTAGCTCCCTAGATCATGAATTAGTAACTATATGTTTTTATCTATGGATTAGTCACATAAGGTAGCTCCCTAGATCATGAATTAGTAACTATATGTTTTTATCTATGGAATTCTGTGTGCAACATCGATTTTCAGAGGATGAAAGAGATTAATCAAGTGGTTGTTCAAATGCAGATAGCTCAAAGCTGGAGTTAGCGATGACAATATGTGACACTCCTAGAGTGCATTGCTTAAAATAGTTTTATCCCCTCATCTACAAGTTTCAAGGTACATTTGATATGAACTGCCAATGATGGCTATTAATGAGAGCAAAATATAGTTCTTCATTATTGAAAAAAATAGCATTGTCACCAATTTGGTCCTTCAATGTAGAGTGTTGATCACTCTACATTGGTTCTTCAATGTAGAGTGTTCATGCTAAATGATGTGGCAATTGGTGGCTTCAATTGCCTCCTTCTTTTGGACACCATCAGTGAATCTTACTACACAATGGCATAAATTATAAAAAAATATACATTTCCTCACGTGATTGCCAATATATATCATTTGTTTAAAAAATCCAATACATGATACCTTCATCACATCATGTAACATTTCGGCAAGGTAAGTGTGGCTTGTTGCCTAGGGCTTCCCAAGCTTCCAAGAACACGATGTTATATGCTCTGGGTCCGGTTAGCTACATGTCTTTCTTAGTAGGAAATCCAAGCTAAAGCCTCAAGGAGTGCAGCTTATTCTTAGTCATTTATATGTTCATAAAGGGTAGCAGGAGGCTTACCAATCGTTATTAAGGCCTTACAAGTTGGTAAGGAGTTAGAGAAGTATAATTTATTGAAGAATCTTATTCATGGAGAAGGATTGTTAATATATTGGTGGGAAGTTGCAATGTTACCAAAGGATGACATCATCCTCAAGGGCGGGTTACATGAAACTTGCATGCCAATATGAACAACTAGATGAAATATCCTAAACTTGTAAACTTAGATGTGCATGATTGATTTCAAAGTTAAGAGGAGTTTAAGTATGGATACTTATGTTTTTCACGACACCATGTTATGGCTAACTTCTATGCTTATGAGCATTTTCCTTCTTCTAAGGTTTTCCCATTTGGAAAATGTAGAATTTTTAGAGGTGTCATGTTCTTTTTCTAATACAACACTTAGGGTTGTTATGTGGGCTGATTGGGTAGCCATATGAAGCACAAGAATTAGTAAGAAGGGTGTTAATTGTGGCTAATATGCATCCAATCTACCACATAATTTGAATAAAGTAATGGCACACATGTTTCTTCATCTCATCTGCCAATAATTTGTTATTTGAGTGATATTGATTTATGGTCCTTATGGTGTCAAACTCTTTAGCTAACACAACTCTACCCATGGAGTGTGTTTTACCTATACAAAGATTAGCCTTTATTGTTTGGCATGTCTTCTTAAGGTAAATGTGATCTTCATCACATTTACCTCTTCTTGAGGTATATGTGATGTACATCACATTTACCTCAAAGATTAACTTGTATTGTTTGGTGCATCTCTTCTCGAGGTAAATGTGATCTATATCACATTCATACACTAGCCTTGCTATTGTTTCATGTATGGGCATCCAAGTATGATGTTGTATTACTATACCTATGAATGCGCTTATTGGAAATTCATAATCACAAAAGTTTAAAACTCATGTCACATGATTCCAATCAATTAAGTTTTGTTGGAAACTCATAATCACAAAAGTTTAAAACTGATGCCACATGATTCCAATCAATTAAGTTTGTTGAAATTCATAATCACAAAAGTTAAAAACTCATGCTTGTTGGAACTTCATAAGTAAAAACTCATGCTTGTTGGAACTTCATAATCACAAAAGTAAAAAACTCATGCTTGTCGCGAAAATTCATAATCACAAAAGTTTAAGACTCATGCCACATGTTTTGAAATTTATGGCCCTCACGATTCCAATCAATTAAGGTGTGTTCCAATCATCAAGTTTTACTATTAAGCTTGTTTTATCCAAGGGTATTTTTCCGTAGGGTCTCCTAACAATGGTTGGCCATGTTGACACTAGCACTATCATCCAAGATTATAATGACATCTTTTCCTTTATATTCTATAGGTATCATAGCATTCATCTTATCACCTTTCGAATAATATGCGAGTTCATTTACCAGCACTTTAGGTAGTCCATGATGAGTTTTTGCTTTTGAATGAGAGCTCGAGCTCTCAACTAGCTCTTCGATGTGTGCTTGTAAGTTACGGTCAGTCCACTTCTTAAGAGGTCTCTTCGTAATCCAAAATTTGCTTGTAATAGAGAGCCTATCAATGGCCTCAATAGAGAGCCTATCAATGGCCTCAATAATTTCATATGTGAATAGCCTTTGTGAATAGCTAGCCTTCAGTCCTCAACAATGGCCTTAATAAAATTTTGCCATATTTTGGTGGGTCTCATAGGGAAAGCTTTGGGTTTAGCAACTTCTGTTTCATGAAAAATGTTAAAGGGTTTAATTTTCTATTTTGAGTGGGTCTCATAGGTAAAGCTTTAGGTTTAGCAACTTCTTTTTCATGAAAAATGGCAAAGGGTTTATTTTTTCTATTTTGGGTTCATGTTGAAGCTTAGGTTTTGGTTTTAGTTGTGGTATAATAATATGCATTTGTTCTAGCATATGTTCTACTTGTCGTGGCATACTTTGAAAAATACTTGTGCCTCTCTTCAATGGGAGATTTCTCTAACACACGGTTAGGATTGTTAAATTTTTGGTTTAGTTACAATGCCAAATTGTGGCGAGAATTCTTAGAGCCTTATAGTTAAAACTTTGGCTAAAATGTGAAAGGAGGTGTAGAAATTGAGAAGGAGGTGATTTAGAAAGATGGAGAAAATTAAGGAGAGGAGGAGGTTGATTAGGAGAAAAGTAAAGATCTAAACAAAGACAAAATGAACGTGCTGTAAACAAGCAAGTGATTAAGGAGGCTCATGATCATGGTTAAATGCCATAAATGAAGGATCTTGGAAATGAAATTTGAAAAGATTAATGTAGCAAAAAGAAGACGCTTATATTCCATTAGTTAATGCCTCTTAATTAATATGTCCCCTCAATTTGTTTTGATTAATTAATTAGTTGAGGACTATAGATATACAAACCTTAACCTTAGCTTAATTAAATGGCTCCAAATGTTGGTGAAAGGCATTCTATGTTGACACGTGCAATGGGTCCCAATAACCTTTTGGGTTTTTTAATTTCGTGGGATATAAAGGCTATTTGGATGCTTCTCGCTGGATGCCCAGAGAGAGAGAGAGAGAGAGAGAGAGAGAGAGAGAGAGAGAGAGAGAGAGAGAGAGAGAGAGAGAGAGAGAGAGAGAGAGAGAGAGAGAGAGAGAGATGTGTTGAGCAAATAGTGAACAGAGAGAATAGAGAAAGCGAAACTGTATGCGATCTGAGAAAAACGAGAGAAAATATATGCGATCAGAGAGAGAGAGAGAGAGAGAGAGAGAGAGAGAGAGAGAGAGAGAGAGAGAGAGAGAGAGAGAGAGAGAGAGAGAGAGAGAGAGAGAGAGAGAGAGAGAGAGAGAGAGAGATATGTGTTGAGAAAATACTGAATAGAGAGAATAAAGAAAGTGAAACTGTATGCGATCTGAAAAACAAGAGAAACTGTATACGATCTGAGAAATACTAGAGAGAATTTTAATTATTAAATGGCTAAGGTTTAAACCTTAGTGCTCTCATTAGTGCTTACGGGCACTAATTAATTAATTGAGGCATAGCCCGAATATGTTTCAATCTTTGCTAATCAAACTTTTTAGATTAATAGGCAAGATACAACATTTTTTAGATTTATTATTTGCTAACCAAACTCCATTACTCTTACTACGTGAGATAAAACTTTATTTAGATTGATTATTTACTAATGAAACTTCACCTCTCCTTGATTTTCTCCATCCTCCTAGATCATCCCCCCCTTCATTTTTCCACCTTCTCATTAGGCGATGCCGCCTTGGGGTTTTGAAGAGAGGACCTCTTGGTCCTAAGCAAACACCTTCAACACTTGGGCTATATGAGAGGTTTTGACTCCCGGTCCTAGCCAAACACCTTCGACAACTTACTTCGTTGGCGGCCTCGTGTGAAACGGCCTCGAAGCCTCTGCCCGCATCAGGCTATACAAGCTTGCAGCAGGCAAAGCAGGCAGGCATACATACATACTAGGTCAAGGTTTTAATGGAGTGATTCCAGCAGAACCCCCGTTTTCTTCAACATTCCTCCTTGGATCAGAGCAAGAAGGGGGCACTTGTTTTCTTCTTCAAAATGCTCGCCTGTCGACGTTTTGCACAGGCCTTCGCCATAGCCAGGAGGGCCGCTTCTTCTTCTCCTGCACAGGTACACGTTTTATCATGAAGGGGCGGGGAAAAAACCCTGGAATTTTTTTCACTTTTTTTTTCCCCCTTTGTAGGGCGAGAGATCGTTCAGAAATCTGCCTCGATGGTATTCCACAGCATTAAACTTAGTATGTGGCTTTTTTGCATTTGTTTCTGGGATTTTTAGCCGTGCATTGTACGATCGGTCAGATCATGGTTAAACGGCCATTGCATCATGCGACATATTTGTGTTTTGCAGCATAAGGACTCACCAGATAATAACCCGAACATCCCTTGGGACTTTACCGCGGCAAACATGACCAGAGTAAGATCCTTTATCAAGTCTTTAAATAAATTAGTCTCATTCATAGCATTGTGGCTTTCAATGCTGCATGAATGGTTTAATGCCTCAATTTGATTTTGATTACATTGTGGTTCCCTAGTAGGTTAATGGCTTGTCAAAGTATTTTGGGACAATGTTTGATCATTAAGGATAAGTGAACATGTAGTTCTTATCCACCTACCCACTTGTGTCCCAAGTTTGTGGTGCTGGGCATTGTCAATCCACTCCACAAATTCCAAAACCCGCTTAACCACATCTTTCCCTATTCTAGGTGAATCTCTAATAGCAAGAGCACCAGAATTGTTTCAAAGTCAGCATGGATTTCACCCTATAGCCAGCACTGAAACATCATCGCATGTTCCCTTTCTACTCACAATTGGAAGAAGCCCTCCTTGGTGAGCTTGGACATAGTTTGAGGTGCCCACATCTCAAATCTAGAGGCATTTGGCTCAGAATCAACGTTGGGAAGAGGAAAAAACCAGTCATGGTTCTCTACAAAAATTTCACATTTTTTGATGCTATTGAGCTGGTTCTTTGAGCTTGGGAAACTCAAATCCTATTAAGGGCAGCAATCTGGGCAATTAAAAACCCCCATAAAAAATCATCTTGGTAAGCTCAATTGTGGAGCTTTACACACCTATCGGTTCGTCCTTACCTTGCCAGGTTTTTGACAATGGTGGGTGGGGAGTAGGCAAAGCTTGGAGGATCTTGCCCTCTACGGAGGAGCCTGACAGCCCATTGTGGTCATATATTTGAAGGCTTTTAAAAACTAAGCTTGATGTATCTGTATTAGAGGATTTGCACTCATCCAACAACATGAATCAGTATGTCATAGCATGTAGCTCGCTCATGCTTCTCATGCTAGAAACTGATGATGGGTGGGGAGTAGGCAAGCCTGGATGGACATCTTACCTGTCCACGGAGGACGACTCAGCCCATGGTCTTTAGGCCTCTAAATACAAAACCAAACATATCTTAATGCATAAACTTGTAGTCATCGTTGACATGAACGAGGATCTCATAGCATGAGCCTGTCCATCTTTCCTATCAGAAAACTAGGGATGTGTTGGGACTAGCCAAGCTTGGACGGACATTGCTGGTCCATGGAGGAATATTTGTCGAGATGCCCTGCAAACACCTTATATGTTGTGGCTCGTTGAGAAGTTTCCCAATCTTTCTCCAACCATTTCATCCACATCTTTTCACATTCCAGCAAGGACTGCATCTGATTTTATAGAGATAGAACCAGAACCTCCTTCAGTACGGATTTCAAACACCAGTAGTATGAGATTCAAAGCTTCTAGCTGTTACAATAGCAATGATCCCACTTGATTAAGGTCCCAATCCAAGTAGAGTGTAGCGGGGATGATTCCGAGATAAGCAAGAGGAGAAGTCACCTGGATCTTTCCCATTCATTAGATGTACGTGTCATGCTAGTCTTTGCATCGGAGTTACCCCATGTTGTGAGCCCTAGTCTATAAAGGGACATTTTTTTTTCCTTAAGACATGAATTCGGAACTTCCCCTCCCCGAGTCACAAGCACTCACTGCTGGGTTGCACACCCATTGGCGTTCAAACAAGACTACTTATTAAGCTTGCATCACCGTAATTATTGCTATTAGGACTTTTTTGGAGCCAACTAAGAATTTTGAAGACTAATTAGTTAAGACTATACCAAAGCAAGAAAACCTTATCATTGGTCCAATTGCTTCTGAGGGCTGAATCTCCTTGGGCTGGCTGTACTACTATTCAAGTTTGTAGATTCTAGAAGATGTTTAGAAAGGAGTTCTATTTTATGGACTATCAAAAAGTATGTTGACTTGCCAACATTCGTTTGTTCCCTTAATTTTTATTTTTGGTGGGCAGCCTATCTCACATGAATAGCCTCTTTTGTCCGTGTATAGATTAGGGTTCACAACATGAACTGATTTCTTGACAAATTCCTGAATCCTAACCTTAACTAGTAGCCTTCTAGCATCACACATCCATCTTATGACTGTTTATGATGCACGTGACATTTTTATATATTCAAGAGTTGGTGTAGCCTCTCATGGAGAAGTTACTGTCCGATGGTGCTGTCCTACTTCCTACTTCTGGCCCACTCCCAAAGAAGGTCCAACTGTTGGTTCCAGCTCCTTGCTTGGTCACGGTCCTCCAACTCAACTACCGGCTCCACAATCCTCTACGCTTTGCCACCCTTATTCATATTTATCTCTTGTTTTGAAAAATCCTTGTTCTTCTTTCAAAGACATAACTCTCAGATGGAGGCTAAATTTTAAAATCATTGCACACAAAAAGAGTACACAAGTATTATGAAACTCTTATAGGGGATGTTAGATTTCTAATCAGAACAAAGCTTATGGAACTACAATGTCAGACCTCCCTTAATATGTTTGTAGGCCAATACAATTATGCTAGATCTCTAATTAGAACAAGGTTAATGGAAATACAATGTCAGATCTCCCTTAGGCCAAAACATTTCAAAACGTCTTCAAAACTTTTGAAGTGGGGGCATTTTGTGTTTTTTGGGGATTAAGAAAAAGGTATTGTTTTCTCCCTTGTTTTGTTTTAGCCCTGATTGCAGCCTGTTGTGACCCTTAATTCAGCCAATCAACCCCCAAATGTAGGCCACTTGCCCTTGATTGCATTTAATCTTGCCCTCAATTTTACCCAATTTGCCCGTGTTTGGCCCCAATTGCAGCGTGGCGCACTTGATTTCGCCTCCAATTCTCCAATTTTCCCTTGATTGCAGTCCATTTGGGTTCTTGCTGCCCCTTCACTTGTAGATTGCAACAGGGAGTTATTTCTAGGTCAACTCTTTGCATGCAACCAGTGTTGACTGGACTTCCTCCCTCTTGCCCTACACAGTTTTAATATCCACACCATCATAGCCTGTTCACATCATAGCAGCAAAGAAACGTGTTTCTTTAGAAACGTACGGGATGTTTCGTTCAATAAGAAACGTTTCTTTGATAAAAAAGGTGGAGTTTCTTAAAATTTCTAGCCATTACAATTTTTTTCTTTTTTAATTATCTTTTTCTTTTTTTTAAGTTGAGCATGAATTTTTCCAAGGTTCAGGTTGTTTTTCGTAATCGTATGATTTCACTACAAGAATTTTCTTGCTCACGAATTTGGAACGTGCTCACAAACTTGCTCAGGCTTCTTCCTCACCATCTACTTCCTCCTCACCATCTCACATATGATTCTTCTCCTGCTTCTTCCTCACACTTCTTCCTCCTCCTCCTCCTCCTTCTCCTTCTTCCAATACTTTTGCTTCTTCCTCATCTTCTTCTCTTTCCTTGCCTTCTTCTTCCTCCTTCCTCCTTTTTTCTTCTTCCATTCCTCTTCTTCTAAGTTCAATTTTAATTACCCTTTCTGCAAGTGGATTTTTTTTTTCCAAATTTGCAAGCTTCCCCAAAATTTTTTCCCAAATTTGCAATTTTCCCCCAAATTTTAGGGTTTTTCAGATTTCTCCGAGAAGTCATGTTTTCCCTTTTCAAATTCCCCTAAATTTCAAGTTTTCCCCCTCTTTCTCTGCAATTTTATTCAATTTCCCCCAAATTTCAGGATTTCCCCTCTTCAATTTTCTCAAAATTTCACTTTTCCTCTTCAAATCTTCCCTAAATCTGAAATTTCCTTTCTTCAATTTCCCCCAAATTTTAGATCTCTCTCTCTCTCTCTCTCTCTCTCTCTCTCTCTCTCTCTCTCTCTCTCTTCAATTTTCCCCTTTTGACAATGGGGCGGCAAAAATTCCTAGGATGGGCACAGGTGGACATCACTCTCGATAAAAGCCTACTTGAAAATTATAAAAAGCTTTAAAAAAAAATCGGTGTTTCTTATTTCAGCTCCTTTTTTTGAAACATGTGAAGCACGTTTCAGACGTTTCCATTTCTAAACGTTTCAGACGTTTCTTGCCGCTATGGTTCACATAGTGTCTGCATCTGTCACCAAAGTTGCTATAGTAAATTGACACTTTGCGTGATATGACTTAATTGTTGCAGAAAGAAGCTTTTCAGATGGATTTTTTGCCTTGATTGCTGCATTTCCTCTTTTAAAGTGTTGTCCACGTGCAGGCAAGGGAGATCATGTCACATTACCCTCCCAATTATCAACAATCTGCGGTTATTCCCTTACTGGATCTTGCTCAGCAGCAACATGGAGGCTGGTTGCCTATTTCCGCCATGAATAAGGTGTGATTGTCTTTGTGTTGGAGGTTTTTTTTTTGCAGATGCAGCTTCAAGTCGGAATAATAACTCAGCTTAGGTAGCTGTTATGTCTCTGACCAGTCACCATCTGTATAGGTAGCGGAGATTCTTGGCATGGCTCCTATTCGAGTCTATGAGGTGGCCACCTTTTATTCAATGTTCAACAGAGCCAAAGTAAGTTGTGTTCTACTATAACCTTTTTCATTGTTTTTTTTTTTTTTGGGTATGTAAGAGATTGCGCATGTGACTGCATGTAAAATCTTTAAGAATGGTTCAGGAACTCAATGATTTTATGATGAAGGTCAGCTGTCACCCCCCCCCCCCCCCCTCACCCCCTTCCTCGTCCTCCTCACTCACTACAGGCACTCACCAGCACACATGTATCTGAATGTGTTAAAAGATGCTTTGCTTGGAGGGCTGTGAGCTTGCTATGTGAGCTTGCTATATGCCTGAGAATCTTGTTTTTTGAGGGGGAATGTGCTGATCGCTCTGTGCATCTAAGGAACATGGCTCTGATTGCCCCTTGCAATTTCAAGTCTTGACTTTTGACTACCTTCAAAGACATGTTTCAATTGCATAACAAGTTACAACAACCCTAACATTAGGCTTGAAAAAGATGTGCTGGGAATAATTGTCTTGATATGTCATTTATGGAACTGGGTTTACAGAGATGCTTGCGAGGGGGTGCGTGCTGATCCTGTGCGTATAAGGCATATATCTCTGATTGTCCTTTGTGCCCCTTGCAATCTCAAGTCTTGACTTTTGACAATCTTCAAATACATGTTCTGAACAGCACAGCGCTAACCCTAACAATAGGCTTAGAAATGATGTGCTGGAAAAAATCTGCTTATGCATGTCTCGATGTGTCATCCAAGGTAGATATCAATTGGAATTTGGCATGAATGTCCATTGTCAAGGCAACATTGCTCAAATAAAGGAACCAGTGAAGTATCCTCCTATCAGACCTTAAATTTTTATGGCCACCCTTATACAAAAGATTGAAAGTAAGCCCGTATGGCAAGTCCTCCTATCAAGAAGAGCTGAGTCTTCAAATCAAGCAGTTTGAGTTTTTTTTTGGGCCAATGAACCTTTTCTTTGGACAACCTAGGTTATTTATCTTTTCAAAATATATTGGGATTGCAGTCTAATTTTGGAGTCTGTACAACTGATGTTGGACATAAGGAACAATTCTGACAGCATGTGCTTTCACAACACATCTAACGATTATGAGTAATAATATGATGACGACTCTATCCTGCTAAAAGCTAGGCTAGGCTAGGCTTTACAGGTCTCTGTTAATTATTGTGAGCTTCTACATAGAAGAAAAGCTAGTAACACGCACAAATCATTTTGCGGGTCGTCTCAAGGAGATCACTGCATTTTAGGGCAATGAATTCTGGAAAATATGCATGTTTCCAGTCAATCTTTATTCATGGGTAATGATGGTTGAGTGGAGGAGGTGATGGAGAAGCTGAGTCAGCATGGGCAAAGGGGGTGTGCATGCTCATATAGGGGGAGGAGTTTGCTGCCTTGACAAAGTAATTGTTGTGACACTTGTTTATATGCCTCTTTGAATGTTTCATGATGTTAGCAAGGCTAAATTTTGAAGATTTAGCATGTGTCATGTGCTTATTACTGCAGGTTGGCAAATATCATTTGCTGGTCTGTGGAACCACTCCGTGCAGATTGCGTGGTTCATGTGATATAGAAGCAGCTCTTCTCAAACATCTTGGAGTTGAGAGAAACGGTAATATGATTTTTATTCTAAGGCCGCTTCATTTGTTTTAGATGTCATGCTACCACCAGCAATGAATCACTTCTTCTATGGAGAATTCCCATTCCTTTTGCCGTTTTCCTTGCAGAGGTGACACGGGATGGTATGTTCTCTGTTGGTGAAATGGAGTGCATGGTATGTCGGAAAGATGCACTCACTTTTTTTTAACAGTTTTTTCTTTTTGATGTAATCTTGGTACACCCAAAGGCATTAATTTGTGCAGATCTATTAATTGTTTTGTTGTTCTTCAGGGTTGCTGCGTTAATGCCCCAATGATTGTAATAGCAGATTATTCAAAGGGCGCGGAAGGCTATTCATATAATTACTATGTGAGACAAAAGTTTTTTTGAACAATTCTATTGTGATTATTTTGTACATGACCCTTGTAAAGCACATTCATATATTTGATGTGCAGGAAGATCTTACACCAAAGCGGGTTATAGAACTAGTGGAGATGCTTAGACGAGGAGAGTCTCCTCCAGTAAGATAACATCTCTATTTGACTGCACTTTAGACCCTACTTTCCTAAATAGTGTTGGATTTGCATTGTTATTGCCTTCATGATAAGGTGTGGACATGCATGATAAGGTGTGGACATGCATGTAGTGGAGAGAGAGAGAGTTAGTTATGTTAAAACTTTCTGCAGAAGACCCAAAAGTTCTAGGAGACCAAAAAGTATTACTATAGTTCCATAAGGTAAGTGGATCATGGAAAAGAAAAAGAAAATGGAATGACTAGCCACATATACAATAGTGATCATGATCATGTGAGGAGAGAAGATAGTCCTTTGAATACAAAGTACAAAAGTAGGCACTTGCTTCATATAAGATAAAAACTATTATTTGTGTATGATCATTTTGTGGGGGAGACCTTTGTGATCTCATATATGCTCTCTATGTCCACCTCCACTCGGGCGCCGGCTGGGGGGGGAGGGGGGGTGTGGGGTTGGGGTTGTTGAAATATGTATGGTTGCCTAGGGCCATCAAGTCGTCCTCTAGTGGTACTCTTTTGTGTCATCGAGAAGAAGTTCGTAACGGGAGTTTGGGAGGTACCCTGAGCAGGGGTTTCACTTTCACCGAGAAGATTTCTATGTCTGCACAGCTCCATCAGTAAGAGCCTCAAGTAATGCTGGTTTGGGAAGTCCATAATCCTAGATAATGGGCCAAAGCTCTCTTGAAGAAACAATGAAATCGCATAATGTACTGGAGTTTTGCAGGTATAGTTCTCTTCTGTCTTGATCTCCAGACTCGTGTCCTGCTTGGCAATGCCCTCTGCTCTTACAGTCTACTCGGAGGTGGTGAAAAGAGTATCATATCTTCCCAATCGCAATCCGCATGGCTTGAGACGGGTGTCTATGCAAGTATCTAGGCCTTTGAATGAATCCATTCCTTGTAGTCCACAGGAAGAAGTCTTGATAGAATTGCATTTTTGGGGGTAACTCCAAGGGTGCAATCCATGTGGTATGGGTGTGTAGGTGGAGGTCATCATAGCAAATGCGAGGCTTCACCTCTTGCTGAGTGAGATGAAGGAAGGGTGCATCCAAGCTGTGCGGTGGTATGTGATCCATATATAGCCCCTGCGAGAGAAACCCCTGAGAACCCTAGCATACCACATTCTATTCTGACTCTACCTTGCGAGTCGCCGAGACGACTCCAATGCAATCCTTGGGAGCTTGTGTCTATTCATGGAGTAGACGGGACAAATGAGATTTACAATTTAGGAGAGTGCATCTACTTACCAAGGGTGTCACTCCAAACTTTGCTAGTATGATTGGATGTGGTACGGAGGATCTACCCGTTGGAAAAGGTTGCAATTTGGAGCCTCTCGACCCACATGCAGTCCTTGCTCCAAAATCTGGCTCTCAAAAGGGAGCCCCATACATCACCACTGTTGTAATGGACAGCATGATTCTTGGACCACTTAATCAGTAAACCTAATTAACAACACAAATACCACACAAGGTTATACCACAACACATCTGCATAATCACGCCACACAAGATTATGGCCCTCCTGGCAAAACTCAACCTGTGAGCTCGGCACGTGCATGTCTAGTCCACCATCTCCTTGTGGAACATACTCTTAAGTAATACGTCGTCTAATATACTGAAGCAAAAACTCCAGTTATTGTCGGTACAGTCTGTGAAAACACACCATCTAGTCTCCCAAGGTGAGATTCTCCACCTAGTGCATACGGCAATTGTGAAGACTCTCCCTCAAAAGTCGTGGCTTGAAACTTCCTCTGTTTGTGCATGTGGCTTGATGCAATGAAGCACCTTGGGTGTGTACTCAACCTAGGAAATGAAAAAAGATGAGATGCGGACACGTGCATGTCATTCACACTCATTCTGTGGTTTTGAAGAAGCCTCCTCTTGGGACTGCTCCGCCCCAAACTTGGCTGTCCAAACACAACCCACAAAAGTCGTCCATCATTTACTTGCAGGTGTCACAAGCATAGCACTTATAGGCACTTGTAGAAAGCAGTGAATGTGCAAAAGGAGAGCAGTTCAGTTTTTTTTTTCTGTATAGGAAAACGTGGAGCTGGAAACACTATTATGAAACATACTAAAGCGTTTTCAAAACATTTCATATGTTTCAGAAGGTATGAAGTGTGTATCATTGCAAATAAGCTCGTCCTTCACAGGACCACTTTTATCAATTATCTCTAAACTTTCCTTGAATCATTGCTCAGAAGAACATTGATTAGGTATTCCATCTCCTTCCTCAAAAAAGCCTTCTTTTTGTGGAGAAATCTGTGCCACTCCCTTTTGACAGTCTTTGCTGAAATGGCACCTTTTATCAGCTTTTACTTCCTTCGATGGTTTTTAAGTTTGCAATACCATGGGTTTTGGGGAATGTACCTTGTTTTCGATGGGCTGATTTTAGTCCTAGTAGTACGAGGTAGAACTTAGGGCATGTGCTGATTGTGGTGAATAGTGGATTCCATCCTCAGGACTAGGAAAGCAGTGGATAGTGTGAAGGGCATCGTATAGGTGATCACAATAAGCATCCTCCAAGCTACGGTCAAAGAAAACTTGTGCATGGACTGCTACTTTCTGCTGATTGGGTTGTTTTATGACTGCTCGCATCAGGCTGAAACTGAGGTAAGTATGATCAGCTTCAATAGGTGGACAGAGTGTATTGAGATCAAGGATGTTCGAGACAATGTTGGGGACCCCATCATATAATTAACTGTGTTGGAGCCACCACCATGAGGGAATTGTTGCCATTTATATATAGGCAGTGATGTGTGTGAACACACTTAGGACCGTCGGGGTACTTTTTCCCTCTTTAGGAGGTTTTTTTCCCCCGGCTTGTATATACGCCCATCATTCTAGGGCTAACTAATCTTTTGTACATTGACACAATCTAATACATTGTGTGTTGTGTGCATTCTTGCTTCTTCTTCTCCAAGCTTTGTGTGCTTTCCTGCAACCCTAATTCCAACAATTGGTATCAGAGTAGGCATCGGCTCCTAGGGCTACGCCGCCGGCACCCTCCGACTCACGTTCTCCGATTGAGGTGAGCTTTCACGAGCGCTTGCAAGTCCCTATACTCTCCAAAATATCCCGTAGGGCTCGGCGTTCTCAGAAATTGCATCTAAGGTCGTTTCGGGCTCCGTTTTTGCATTTCAAATTCTGCACAGGTGTTTTCGTCATTTTGTGCAGAAATTTCGACAGTGCAGTTTTCTGCAAAACAGGCATACGTATTCTATTGTGGACCGTGCTACATAGCACGAGTTGTTTTCTGTTCAGTCTTTGCTTCATTACAGGTAGCTTTTGCATCAGTTTCAGTCAGTGGCCATGGCTGATAACAGCAATGATGTATTTCGCATGTTGTCTGCTGATGACAAACAGCAACTACCCACTTTGGACATACATGATGCAGCATGTTTTGGTTGCAAAAGGAGTGTGGAACATTGTGCAGGGTATGGATGTACGTCCAGGTTCTGTGGATGTAGGATCTGTTGAGGATGTTGCAGGTTCTAGCAGCTCTACTGTTGCTGCTGGTTTACCCACTGCTGAACAAGCTCGTTGGGATGGTAAAGATGCGCAGGCTCATGCCTTGATTGCACTTTCTGTCAAACGTAACATCATCCCACATATTTGTTGAGCTAAAACAGCAAAATAGGCTTGGGATATTCTAGCTGGTTTGTATGCAGGTCGTAACGAGGCAAAAATCTCTTACTTGCGTAAAGAGCTAGAATCGAAGATTATGCAGGAAGATGATGACATGAATGTTTTTCTTGCTGAGATTAAAGATCTCAAGGAACAGTTGATTTCTGCAGGTGAGATTATACCTGATCATTCTCTTGTGCAGACTGTTCTTGATGCTTTACCTGAGTCATATCAGACTTTTGCTTCCACGTGGAGACTTGTCACCGAGGATAGACCGGATGTTGTCAAGTATGATACTTTAGTCAACAAGCTCTTGCAAGAAGCGCAGTCCAGGCAAAACAGGGCTAGGCAGCGTGCAGTTGATCAGGCATTTATTGCTGCCCAGCAGAGAAGAAGTGGTAAGGCAGTCCCTTCCACTGTTTCTTCTCCTATTAATAGGTCTGCAACTTCTTCTCCTTCCACAAGTAGCAACAATAAGTCTGAGAAGGCTCTTGATAAAGGCAAGAAAAAGATCAGGTGCAACTATTGTAAGGCAAATGATCATGTCATTAAGAATTGCCCTAAGCTAAAGGCTAAAGAGGCAAAGAAGAAAGAGTCAAATGCAGCCACAATAGCGGATACTTCTACAAATGCAGATTCTGCAAATGTTGTGCAGGATACAGAATGGACGTTTAGCGTGTATTGTCAGTATGACCCATCTGTATATGATGCATGTTTGGCAGTTTCTGTTGACTCTCATGTATGGTATTTTGACAGTGGTGCTACAAAGCACATTACCTCGCATCGTGATATGTTCACTTCTCTTGAGGCTGTCCCTAATGGGAATACTGTCACATGTACCAATAACGCTTCTTACCCAGTGAAGGGCATTGGTAAAATTATGCTTACTGCTGCAAATGGCAGCGCTTTCACACTTTCAGATGCTTTGTATGTGCCAGGGATAAAGAAGAATCTATTGTCTGTCTCTGCACTTGCTAGACTTGGACTTGTAGTCAAATTTGTGGATGACAGATGTACTGTTCATGATTTGACTTCTGGTGATACGATTATTGTATTGTTTACCAAGAGATTTCTGATCATGAAGCTCTAGAGGGAGTAATTACTCCCATCAAGCTTATCTTCTTGTGCTAGTATACCAAATACATCATGTCCTTGTTGAGCCAGTACTTCTGCAAAATATCAGATACACAAAATGCACACTGCTTTGCTAGAATCCTTTGCAAGTAATGATACCCAAGCTCCCTACAAAAGCTGAATATGCACCAGAGACTGAATACCTGCAAGAAATTGATTGAAAAGCTAGGCACAATATCGAATTTTACCTTGAATTTGTCGAATGGATGGTTGTAGAAGAAAAGCCCAAGTGTTTGTTGATGGAGAAGGTCCCATTTTGACGTATAAGGCTGATTTATGCAAAAGCCCCAAATCTCCTAGTGTGCGGGAGCTTCAATTTTGCAGATTCTTTCCAATTTTGTGAAAAAACCCAATCTGTGTTGAAACCTTAAGATGTGTGCTACAGAAATGCAGTACTGCAAGTATAGGCGATTACACGTGTATGAGCAGGTACAGTTGGGTGAAGGTACAGCTGCAAGTACAGTCAGGCACAGACAGGTATAGTTGGGTAGAGTTGAGTGCAGAAAGTACAGGTGCAGCAGGTACAGCAGGCGGGTGTACGGACAGCAGTATGCATGGACAGACACGGCCTGAACGGATAGATGCACACAGGCGCAGAGATGCTGCATAGGCTGTATGGACCTAGGTGGAAACCACCCTAATATGATGTTGTACGGATACTGTAGTAGCTGTATCAAAACCCTAATATGCTGAATCTGTGCAGAAACCCTAAAATGGTAGAATGGTGGGCAAAGGCAGGTGCCCAAGAGTGGCAACCAATGCTCTGACACCACTGTTAGGTTGAATAGTCACAGTTGCCTTGAAATTTTTAATTAGGGGGGTTCACCATGAGTGTAAAGAAGGTACTTGCCCAAAGTCAGCCTATGTTAGGACCGTTCATCAAGAGACAATCAACTCAGGTCTCATTAATGGGGGGTTCTTCAAAGTCCACTTTTGCCATTATGGCTAAGTTTCCAACTCAGCACAAGAATAGCATCTCATTGAATAGAGTGTGAAGGTTGGCTTTGATTGTGAACCTTGGCACGAACAATAAATGTCCTTAAATTTCTTGAGCTGCTAACATCAATGTAAATGTCATCCGCTCTGTCTCTCAACCAGTATTTACTTCTGCTTGATACATTGTGAAGCAACTCTGAATGCAAGTGAGAATCCGATCACAATTTTTATGAACAATGGAGTATGACAGGGGCCACTAGTAGAAGTAGGTTGTGAAATGGAATCAGCTTCAGCAAAAAAAGGGGGTGCAGCCTCTGCATCCTCTAGAACTTGGTGCTGTCTCTTGCTAGTAGGTGCAGCTCATGAACTATTCACCTCATCGTTTGGGAAGAAAATTCATCTCAGATTATTGTGTTAAATGTTTTTACAGAAGGAACATGCTGAGTTCCTTAGTTTACTTGGAGAGGAGGAGATAAGAAGCTTGAGTGGAGAGATCAAACCTAAGCAGTGTTAGTTTTGAAGCTTTTTACCCTTCTTGTCAACAAGCATGGTCTGATGATCTGGAGACCACATTCACAGTTTCCGTCTGCCCTATCTGGGTCGCAGTAGCTTTACATAGAATGTAGTCTTGTCCATACCTTAATCTTTTTTTAAAACCCCTTCACATATCTACTTACTGTGACTCTTGGATTGAAGGCTTTTATGTTGCCCTTAGTAGCTTGGGTGATAGTGCCAGTTCCCTTGCTCCTAGCTCAACGGAGAAAGTTAAGTGGAGAGCTTGTAGAAGGTGCAGTGCTAATCCTCAGTTAAGTGTTATGATGGAGCTGCTTGGTGCATATAGCCATCCAAATCTACGATGCTATCAAGCTTCCCATCATCTTTTAGTGAGAGCAGGCGCCTTGGAGTTTCAAGGGAGCTGCCCATCCATGAACGTGGTTCATGCTTGGTGCATGACACACATGTAGCCTTCCATATGTACCATGCTATCAATCTCTTCCCATGGAGTGAGAGTAGGGAAAATGACTCTGTTCATAGTATGTCTGTCTATAGTTGCAAACCTGCCTGTGCCGTCCTGGTTGGCTGTCTGTCACACACTGGTTTACTGTCACACTATTGAGGTTGGGTTTAGTTTTGTTAGGACATGGATGACTTGATTTTTTCCTGTTTCATATTAGCAACTCATGTTTCCAAGATAATTAAAATTTGTGCATCTGTTTTGCAGCCTGGGACACAGAATCCAAATCGATTTAATTCAGCCCCTGCAGGGGGCCAGAAGACTCTCTTATCTGAACCTAAGCCACCTCCATGCCGAGATCTTGATGCCTGCTAGATTTTGTCAAAGAAAAATTGTGTTGAAATTTTCATTCCTCACGGTTTCTCATGTATACCCAAGGACTTTCAAAGCAAGTGTTTTCAAGCATCCCTTTAACATAATTTGCAGTTTTGTGCTGCTGACTGAAAGTCAATAAGCTATGGGAAACTGTGTTGCTGAGCAGTTTAAACAAAGTGTGCTGGCCTACTCCTGGATAATGCCAATAATCACTTGATTCACAGGCTTGGCTTACTGGTTTTATTTATCTTTTATGCATGTAGATGTACCTCATGGGATAACAAGATTTTAGTGCGCATGGATCCTTCTCTTGCCTTCCTTGAGGGACCAATTCATGCGTGAAGCTTGTTTTGAAGGCTATGAAGTGACAACAGAATTCTTTCCTTCTTGGATTATGGGGGCTTTGAAAATGGTTTAACATGGTCTGATTTCTGGAATATGAAATGCAGCTAGGTACTGATATCCATTATGATTTGCTAGTGAAGATGAGGGTTTTTTTGGTAGAGTTAATGAGGATATGAGAAAGGCAATCACTAGGCTTCACCCTGTTGTCTTTACGAATAAAAAGCCCCTCTTTGTATACCATGAAGGGACGTGTGGTTGGGGCCTAGTCGTAAACATGTAAGCCTCGAGTTCAAATCCTGATTTTCATGAGCGTGTTTCTGAAGGTCACCCTGTCATCTTGGTTTAGACATTAAGTCTAAACTTTAAATTAAGTGAGCCTCTCCAATTATGAAGAAAAATTTAGATGGAGCTGTAACAATGGTTTTGTAATTATTGCTACTGTGTACATGATGAGAGATTAAAAGTCAACGGAAGTGTACGGAATGTTAGTGGTCAATGTTCCATTGTCATCTTAGATGATAGTGTACGGATTGTCCCCCCCAATAAGTTGTAAACAATGTATGTGCGTGGAATAAGAGCAATGCAGGTAGAACTCTCAAACATGCCTGAGAAGGCAGTGAGGAAAGGCCTGCAAAATGGAAGTAATAACTGATGGAATTGGTCTGCATTTGATGTTGAAGCTATGATTCAGAACATGAAATTCAGTTAACTGAGTATTTTATTTGTTAAATCTGTATTCTCGTAAGAAAGCAAATGTGCATAATATAAAATAGCTTGTGGGGCATTGTGTTTTTGAATGTTGTACGTAAGATCTGTATACAATTAACTGCTACCCACACCTTGATAGGGTGAGTCATGTCCCTGCGCACGCGTGTGTGTGAGAGAGAGAGAGATTTTAATGTCTGTAAAGGACCAGAAAGGACGTACATCATGCCAGGCACATCATGTAAGGGAAGTGAATGTGTCTAATACACCCCACACAATGTACTATAATCGAAACAACTGGAAAAAGTTACATGGATCTATAGTGCCTAAAAGCCCTTCAGGATCTAGGCTCAAAAACCATGGTTAGACAAATGATTGATTGAAGAAGATAATCAGCACATAACCAGACTAATAAGCAGGATTAATGGAGAATAAGGAGATAGAAAATCTAAGCAGTGCATTGCAACTGATTGGACATCATCCTACAACGTAGCATTGGCAACATACTTTCTCACCACAACTTAAGAGAGTGTGCAAGTTAGGAGGGATGGTAACTCTTTCTCTATCAAGCACGACTATGCATCATTGTTCTTGATTCAGTAAGGAGGTTGAAATAGCATGATATGAAATTAATTAATTAAAGATAACAAACTTAATCATGCTAAGAAGAAGGCTTAATCAAATCTGTCACTAAAGTGAGGTCCAAATACAATCTTAAAATATGATCACAACTCTTGGATTCTTTACTCTATTCTTCTACCCTTGCCATTTTACAATCACCCTTTTCCAAATAGCCTTATGAACCAATCAATAAATCCTAAGCTACATGCTCCCCCCTCAATGACAAAATATCCATCACTAACAAACTTAATCATGCTAAGAAGAACGCTTAATCAAATTTGTCACTAAAGTGAGGTCCAAATACAATCTTAAATTATGATCACAACTCTTGGATTCTTTACTCTATTCTTCTACCCTTGTCCATTTTACAATCACCCTTTTCCAAATAGCCTTATGAACCAACCAATAAATCCTAAGCTACATGCTCCCCCCTCAATGACAGAATATCCATCACTATATTTTCTTTTACAATATTTCAAATAGCCTATAAACAGATGAACCATTCAATCAATCCTAAGATATATGCTCCCCCCTCAATGACAAAATATCCATCAATATATTTTCCAACACTTCTCCTCAGTGATGGATTTCCTTGGCACTTATGTTTGCCTACCCTCGTATGCCGACTCAAGTGGTTTGGGCAAGTTGCTTGAAATTTTGGCCTCTCATAGAACCGTGTCTATTAACATAACAAGAGGGAAATTTTACACTTCTAGTGAGATAATAACAGGCACAAACAGAGATAGGAGCCATGCTCTTACAACTTACTCAAAGCAAGCTTTAGAGCCCACACTTGGCTTGACTTGGCCATTCACAGCAAAGGTTACAATACAAAACAAGGGAAAAACTTATGAAGAACTATGTGCCAATATTGCACATCCTAATGAATGTCATTGAAAAATCCATCACAAATGCTCATGACAATGCTCCCCATGGAGATTGTAAACAATGAGGTTTGCATGAGATAAATGTATCCCCTAGAGTCATGGTAAAATGTTGAGGTTAATATGCTGTCAATGGTTGTAAACACATTGTGAGAGCATATAAAATAAATCTTGTAGATGGAGACCATGTCAATAGAGAATCCATTTGTGAACAATCTCTCAATCATGCACGTATTGGTGATGAAGGTCTTAATGTTGATTAGGAAGCATCATCCCAATAATAACATGTTTTCAATAAAGTTACTTGAAAGTAATGAAGCCATGTGAACCTCTCTTCGCAAGACATGTAGGTGAAAACACCCTTCTTTTAAGGTACTTTATATGATTTAAAAATGCATTAAGGTTCAAACATTTCGGGCTTTTATTCTAAAATAACAAAAATAGACAATTTGTCCTTATCTCCTTCACAATTTGTTTTGTGGTGTGATCGCTCAAAGTCTGTAGAGACGGTGGCCGTAACATGAGGAGATGTGGAGTGTGTATTTTATTGACTTACTTCTAAGGGGAGGCAGTGTCTTGTGGATGTTATAATATGCTACAAGGTTACTTGAACATAGAATGAGAGGGAGAAAGCACCCTTGGGGGTGGATCACTTTGTAATATAGTACCTAATGTACCTGAGTTTTTTTTTTAATGAGGGACTTACATGCCCTGTACATGCAAGTGGGGAGTAAACAAATAGTTGTTTAATGTTATAAGTTATATAAGAATTTCTAGAGAGAATAGGGTAGAAAGTGGGGACTTACATGCCTTATACATGCAAGAGGGGACTAAACAAATAGTTGTTTAATGCTATAATTCTATATGAATTTACAAAGAGAATAGGGTAGAAAAAAGGTTTAATTTTTAAAAAATAGTATTTTAAATACATTCTTGCATGCACATGCTACGTGGGTTTTTACAAAGTGACCTTCTCGAGGCACCCTACCAACTCATGTAAATGCTATACTAAATGTTTATTGTGGATGCTGCTCACTTGATTAGAGAAGCACCACAATTTTCTCAAGGTTACTGAGATTACTACCTTGCCAAAAGTTTGTAGCTGGCTGTACCAATGAGGCTCAAGGGGTTGGTGTTATAAGAAAGCCTCTTGCTCTTGATCGATTTCAGTTGATGTGATTGCTCCATGTTCTTTACCACATGCTACACATAGAAGTTGCACCAACCTTACATTTGCAGACGTTGTAAGAGATCCTTTGTGTTGTCTCTCTTCCTACTACACACAAATAAAATGGATTGCCTTCTTGGTGTGAGGAGGAGTTGTTGCTTTATAAAGATAATGACCAAGCTTGCAAGTTCTATGGAAGATTACCGTTCTTCACAAGAAACAAGTATATGAGTAGGGCCACTTTTTGACTTTTTTGGGCAAGGCTATTTTACCTTGGATAGCCTAACACCCTTGCACAAAAGCGTGGAAGGGTGTTAGGCCACGTGGCTATGCTAAAAAAAGCTTTAAAAAAAAACGAAAAAGCTAATGGCTACGCTAAAAAAACGTAAGGAAGAGGAGGCCTAGAATTTGAAGGGCTCCCTTATTTTTTCTTTTGAAAGGTTTTTCTTTAACTAACTTTTCTTTATTATGAAAAGATTTGAAGGGCATAGGGTAATTGTGTTTTCACCCTTCTTGTTATGGTTTTGACCCTTTAGAAGAGTACTGCACTCTTCAAATTCTAGCCCTGCGGAGGAGCGAGCACTGAGGTAGCAAATCGAAGAAGAGTGAGAAACGAACGCAGAACAGGTAGATCTTTCTGGTTTTGATTCAGAATTTAAAATTTAGAGCGTAATCTTTTTCTTTTTTTTTGCCCATCTGCCTCCTCTTGTATTTCTGTATGAACTCGGCCTCAGCTAGAAAGCTAGTGCTTGTGCCCACAGCACAGCGACAAGCTTTCTACACTCCCGCACATTGCAATCCATGGCTTCTCCAAGGCTTGCAGCTTGCGTAACAGCCCTTTTCTGTATGATTTGCCTTGCTGCACGTCCATGGCCAGACCCTTGATGAACTCGGCCTCCCTCAGCTAGAAAGCTGGTGCTTGTGCCCATAGCACAATCATTTCCAAGGACGGAGAAAGAAAGAATTGTTAAAAATACTAGAGAGGGGCGGCGATGGCGTTCACGACGCGCCACCCTTGAGAGCATGGAGGAGCAGAGGATTGATTACACATGCCATGCTCGGGCATCGTTCTGGAAAAACGGGCCGGGGACAAGAGTTCTTCACGAGCTGACTTGAAGAGAAAATTAATTAGTTTATTTAATAAAATAATTCTCATATATATATATATATATATATATATATATATATATACACACACACACACACAAACTTATGAGCAGAGAAGAGAAATGTGCACTCAGAATTGTGCACTGTGTGTCTAGCTAACTTGCCAAGGAAAGAGTCGCCATGGCTCTGCACTCAGAATTGTGCACTGTGTGTCTAGCTAACTTGCGAGGAAAGAGTCGCCATGGCTGAACACAATGTCCCACCTCCACGTCACGGATGCTGGCCTGTCAAGTGGTCACGTGATCACATGTGACCATGGCTGAAAGAGTCACCATGGCTAAAATTGTGGCAAACAGCCCGCGGCGTGGATGAAAGGGAGAGTACTTTATATAATTAGTAGGTAGAGCCTGAATCTTTATTCTATTCCTGATTTGGATGGGTTTTTTTGTGTGCAGATTGCGACTTTGGTTACGAGGTTGAAGATAACTCATGTGTGCCAACAACGGTTTAGCTCTTCATTAACCTAGCGATCGTGAAGTAATACCATACGAGACTCGTCACATCATCGACTTCAACTTCATAGATCCACAAAGGTATTCCTATTTCTCTCTCTTTCATATTCGAACTAATGACCACTTTCAACATTGAAGGTGTATCTTTGGTCCACTTTCGATACTACCGAGTGTTATTTGGGAAACGGGGGAAGGACACGTTCCCTTATGTTTATAGCATTTTGGGAAGGACTGTGCCAACTCCCCGCCATAATTTTATTTATGTTTTTTTTTTCACTCACAAACAAGCACAAAATTAGTATGACTTGAACGACAACGTGTAACGCAGATTTACATATGCTAACCAATTTGAAAATATCCTTTTTGTAAGGTGCTTCAAGATCTCCATCGATCATAAGCGTAAGGCGTTCGGTTCATCAATAGTGGATGTGCCTCTAGCATGCTTAAGCGTAAGACGTGTGGTTCATCAATAGTGGATGTGCCTCTAGCACCCTTTCCATGTATCTTTACAAATTCATGCTCGTTCGATCACTTTAAGATATTTATAAGTAAAACTGCATGGTTGTATGTTCTGTAATTTTAAACTTCTCCTTTGAGATATGTCAATCGAAATTGCCAACATTTGCTATAGGTAATATGGCAAACCGAAACTTGGGAAATACATGTCTACGAAGAAGACATGCTGCAGAAATTAGGTCTTCGAGAAAAAGAAAACAACTGCTAATGCCAAATGCGTCCACATAGTATAACGTGGAGATGCTATATGAGCAATGGTGTTCTGAGTGTGATATTGTTGCCGAAAACATTGCCTATGTCCTAGATGTGGTGTGTGCTCATTTCTGATAAGACGACATCGTACTAAATGTGAAAGTTGCAACGAGTCTCAAATGAGATAGCCGCATATATTCCTGCAGTAGCAGACGGTGCATCCAATACCTTCACGATGTCTTTGTGCCAACTCGTTCTCTCCAAACAAATGCACATTTGTAGGGAATCTTGGAGGGCAAGGAGTAATGGTTCTTCATGCAAATATGGTTTTCCATATGAAACGCATTCGCAGACGGAGCCTACATTGCACCCACAAACTTTGAAGTGGTTGTATTTCCACCCAAGCCATGAACACCATAACGTGGTGCCATATAACCCAATTGTATTATTGCTATGGGGTGCACACATAAATATACTAAGAGTGACAAACTCTTCTATCTCCTACTATTTATTGAAGTACGTGATGAAAACTAAGCCATTAGGAACATTGAATATTTCAGCAGAGGATGCTACAAGGCCTTGACAAAGTGAAGTTGAAGCTCATCGTGGTTGGCTGCAATCATGTCAAGACCGATATCAGCTATAGAAGCAGCCTTGAATTGCCTTCAAATACCAATAATCATAAAGAGCAATAGTTTGCAGTACATAAACTCATCACCACCGAAGCTACGACAAAGGTTGATTTCACGTGCGGGAAGAATATTGTCATGCATCTTGTCAATCTGTACTGTGCACGACTAGCTAGCTTGGAGAACATCACTTTTTGCGACTACCCCAAAGCATACAAAATTGACAAAGATAGCTCCACGTCAATAGAAAACCAGTTACATGATGCATACAAGAATGTTGTAAAAGAATGTAAAAGGCTTGTCAGATTCACAGAATATCATCCAGGCCACCAAACAGAAGGTTTCTTCTTCAACATCCTGCTCCGAACGACGACTTTTAGGAATGAGCTACTATCGCTAGAAAACACATCATCGTCATACTTTGTGGAATGTCAATTACGTTGTCTTGTATTATCAGAGAAAGATCTTGAAATGTACGTAACGGAGTACACGGAACAGAAGATGCTACTTTTTGACCAAATGGGCCACATGCTCAATTTGATTTAGCAGAAAGTGACGTTGAATCATGAAAACTCTCTGACAACAATGAATGCCAAGCCCATGACCAATGAAGAACACAATCGGAGCAAAATGTTGCTCATGCTCTATGAGTTTCGCGAAGTTCAAAAATGGAGTACTCACATCAGAGCAAGCAACAGTCTACATGCAACTAGCGAGCGTATGCAATGGGCTACACATCATCACAAGAACACTGGGCAATGGAAAGAGTTTCCTCATAAAATATCTCACATGTCAACTCATAAAAGAGAACAAAAGTGTCATGTTAACAACATCTACTGGAGCTGCTATATGTCTTAGCAGTATTGCTACAACCATCCATTACCAATTCAAAATCCCAACAAGATATCATCAATACTCGTTGTCTATACACCTAACAGATGAAAGGTTCATAGCGATCAAAGAAGCCGACATAATCATCATTGATGAGATATCGATGTTAAAATGAAATTTGGCATGGTTGTCTGTCAAATTGTTAACATCATAGATGGTACACTTATGAGCCTTTTCAGGGACAAGTTACTTATCCTCTTCGGGGATTTAGCTCCCACCAGTATGCAAGCATTCAACAACATATGCACAGGATGCCAGATTACCCAGTCGGCACACATTGCATATGTAATGGTGCACAACATGACGTTCTCTGTGCACCATGCTAGGGATATCCCCTTGCTTGGTTTCCTGCTACAAGCAATATGCCATAGGCAACCAACATAATTCGAGATTCAAAGAACTCTTTCCGAGTGCATAGTGCAAGAGGAAGGTATAGAACATTGCATCGATAGCTAGACCACTATCATTTGCACTCACAAGAAAGATGTTCATCGATACAACGACGGAATGCTCACAAAATTTCACTCGAAAAAAGATATAGTCACCATCGACTTGAAAACCAATGGCCTCGATGAACCTTGCATGCAACAGTGATTGGTGATACCAACTTCAACAGAATATATAAAGTTGCAGCACTGGATTGGTGATACCAACTTCAACGGAATACATAAACCAATGGCCTTGATGAACCTTGCCTATAGCACTGGATTGGTGCCAAGTGTATGATAACCAAGAACATTGACTTGACAATTGGAGTGGTGAACCTGGCATCATGCAACTTGGAGGAAATATTTGAAGGTCCTAATGAAATAGTTGCAGTAATACGCATCAAAATTGATGCAACCAAAAACACAATAACACTACATTGTACGAAGCATTGTACGAAGCATGCTAGAAGGGCCGTGAATGGTATATGGTACCATAAGTCCACATTCCCATCATATGCCATGTAAGGTTCCCCCCTTCTAAAATAGGAGAAACACTTAAGATAGTCCACTAAGTCTTAACTTGGGAAAAACTTCCTATTTATCGACACCTTAACCATGTAGAGATTCAAGGATACGATTTATAGGTAAGACCTAGTCCTATCCTGCAGGGGAAGCGTGATCTTCTAAAAGTCAAATCACCCATAGGGTAATTTATCATAAATTGGGCAACTACTAGACTTGATTTCTAGAGGCAACGCTTTTTTCCTCATCCATGCAAGGCACAGCCGCTAACCTAGTCTTCTAGAATAGAGTTGCCCAAGAACCTAATTATCTAGCGTAGGGCTTTCACTTAATATGTTGGAAAGCTACCCGACTAATCGGGTCCACCCGTCCGTAGGATGGTGCCATCGGGGCATTCCATCCTCCCACTTTCCACCCTACTCACGCGTCAATTTGTTTTCTAATTAATCCTACTACACTGTTTGACATAAATAAACATGTTCCTTAATTACGGCCCTTTTCACAAGATTTGTTAAAACAGCCTTTTTACACAATACAATCATGCCAAAGACAAGATATATATATAAAAAGTTGATACATAAATCAATTCCATACAAGCCAAATCGGCTCTCTTATTCTTTTCCTTTATTCTGCCGCGATGATCTAGAATTCAGCCTTCCAGCCACTACATGCTGGGCAAAACTCTACGGGACCATACACCTCATCGTCGGCCGCCGCTGGACGAGGACTCAAGCCGGCTTGTCGCCCTCTCAGGCTTCATCGCTCGATTCTCCTGCCCCTCAGAGGGATGTCTGCACACTAGGGTGGGCTTATTTAACTAGCCTGGGCCCTCAGAACTAGGCAGCATCATAACTTCTCACCTCAATCGGCAAACCTTATTCTCCCAATGGCATGAGGGATACCTTGGGCCATTCTCGGGCTTTGCTAAAATGACGCCGCCCGGATACACAAGCACAGAACGGAGTTAGCGTTGAAGCCAGGAAAAACTTGCACTCTTTAAAGATAACAATTTCAATATAATTTATTGAATACAGCATCACACAATTCGTAACTTCATACAATTTTATGTCATTATTTTTAAAAGGAAAAGATACACATTTATTAGCACTAATATAGAAAAAAAAACTCTTCTTTAAAATATAACCAAGCTAACCTGGCCACCATTTCCTTGAGGAGCTGGGGATTGTGAGATGTCCTTAAGACAAAAACGTTTTGCAAAAGGGGAGAAGGGCTGAGGGCTGCTGTAAGCCTATTCACACCGGGGGGGGGAGTGGGGGAGGGGAGAAGAGTTAAGGACACTGCCTTCTAGCAAGAGGGGGATGGAGGAAAATTGCCTTATCTGAAAAGAGGCAAATGAGGGGGTGTGAGAGGGGTGGCTGCAAGGGGCGGCTGTACTATAGCAAGTACACCACACAGGGATGGACGGCGGTACAACAGGGCATACGCTGTGCAGAAATGCGTGTAGCCTGTGGAGCACCCTGGGGGCTTATATAGCTGAGGGATACGCGTACGAGCACTGCGCAAAGCAAGGACGAAAGGACGGTGTACCATCAAAGGCTATGGATCAGTGGCCTGCATGGGTCTAGGGGATAGGTACGGTGTCAGTTTGTCAGGGAAAGGAGTGGTACGCATGTACCTTATCTGGTCTGGGGCAGCATGGGTGTCCACGTAGGGGTACGTGTGGATCACACAGTGGGCGGCCGTCCTTTGGTTCTTGTGCGGCCATCGTACGAGCGCCCTAGTAAGTGTGTACGGTCCAAATTTTGGGGTGGGGTCTCCAAATTTGGGGTGCTTGCCTCGATTTGCGTACCAGACCGCCCCGGTGGCGATTTTTTTTTTTTTTTGTCCGGGAGGTTCTCTTGGTCGTTGGGGTTCAGACGGTTCGTCAATCGGACACCCGGTCGTGCATTTATTAAGGTTTAAAGGTCATCGCTTTTTAACTAAAATGACTGAAATTTGCGTATAAGCTTGATCCGGTGTCCGTTTTTTGGATGCTGTAAAATCTTATATTAGGGTAAAATCACGCGCAGATTTCAAATTTGGACTCAGAATTTGACTCAAATAATAAAATCATTATTTTTATACCATAAAAACTCATAAATTTATCTATTACATGAACATTTCTTTATTAGTGAAGATGGGTATGTTACATCCTTTCCCCCTTAAAGAAATCGAGATGTCCTCATCTCGTCATGAATTGGGGATAATCCTTTAAGAGTGTAGCTTCATCTTCCCAAGTTGCATTCTCTTCAGGGTAATCTTTCCACTGGAGGTTGAAGGTTGCAGGAGCATTGGTTAACCCGAATGACATTACAGTAAACTCATAGTGGCCATAACGGGTATTGAAGGCTGTCTTGGGTATATCTCCTTCCTTGACTTTGATCTCATAGTAACCAGACCTCAAATCTATTTTTGAGAAGACTTTAGTCCCATGAAGCCTGTCAAGAAGTTCGTCGATGCGAGGGATAGGATACTTATTCTTCACAGTGACTTGATTTAGTCCTCGATAATCTATGCAAAGGCGGAGAGTTCCGTCCTTCTTTTTTTGGAAAAGAACAGGTGCCTCCCAAGGAGAGCTACTGGGGTGTATGAATCCTTGCTCGTTGGGAAAGTTGCTCTTTAAGTTCAATCTTTAAGTTCAATGGCTTCGGGAAGGGACATTTTATAGGGCGTTTTTGAGACGGGTTGAGCTCCGTGGATCACCTCGATTTCATGATCGACTTCTCGAGGAGGCGGTAGCCCTATAAGCTCGTTAGGAAAGATGTCTGAGAATTCTTAGAGCCAAGAGGGTTCTCTCTCCATACTAGGTTCAATGGCTATGTTGAGCTTGAGTAAGAAAACTTGCTGACCCTTTTGGTTCCCTTGAGAAGATGTTTTGCCTTGACTACCCGAGTTTTTCATGCGGAAAACGCATTTCAGGTACGTTAGGACCTCCGTTTTTCAGAAAGCAGGCGATTTTGAGCACTGCAGATAAGTCATCGATTCTATTCAGAACTCTGTTTTAAGAACTACAGGAAGACAGATTGGTTGTGCAGACATTGTGTGTGCTGCAAGGAGGTCAACAGTTGCCATTGGGTGTATGTATGCACATTGAGGTCACTGGTTGTGACATTTGTGTAGTATAGTACCGGTGCAAAAAATACAGCAGTTTGTGCAGGACAAACGAGAGTGCTGTTTCTGGTAAATTTGTGTATCTGGAAAGATGTCAAATGATGGCATAAACTAGATTGCTGCTGAGAAGCTAGATAAGAACAACTTCCATGCTTGAAGGTTCAGGTTGAAAAATTTCTAGATGAGAAAGGGTTACTGGGACTACATAGAAGGTGAGCATGAAGAGGCACCGGAGATATCGGAGATCAATCCGACTGCTCTGCAGATGTGAAAGAGTTCAAGGATTGGAACCAAGGAGCCAGAAAAGTTATGAATTGGCTCTCTATCAGTATATAAGACACCATGATTGGGTACATACAGGATGCCAAGTCCCCCAAGGAGGCGTGGGACACCTTGGTAAAACTCTATGAAATGAATACCAAGGCACGAAAGATACAGTTGAAGAATGAACTTCATACTGTGGAGAAAAAGAGTATGTCTGTAAATGACTATGCATTGAAGATCAAGGGTATTGTGGAATCCCTTGCATCTATTAGTGTTTCAGTAGATGATGATGATAAGATGGAAGTCTGTCTACGTGGTCTCAGGCCACAATACAAGGCATTCAAGACGTCTATTCAGACTCAGAAAAACATTCCTAATTTCACAGATTTGGTGTCTATGTTGATTATAGAAGAGAAGAGCTTAGGTGAAGACCAACAGTCTTCACAAAACAAAAACAGTTCAGAGCAACAGGCCTTCTACACAAGTTCAGGAAGAGGACGAGGTAGAGGAGGCCGTGGACGCGGCCAAGGAGATGGCCGAACAGGTAATCAGAATTATGGCCAGCAGAGCAGCAACAACAAGAGTCCTAGAATTCACAACAACAACAACACGTAGGTGGAAGAGGCCAATTCAGAGGTAGGGGGAGTCAAAGAGGTCATGGAAATTGGCAAAGGCAGTATAATGATACACATGGATGCTTTTATTGTGGTAAGCCTGGACATGTGCAGGGATTGTTATAAGAAGCAAGCTGACATGCAAAATGGGAAATTGCAGCAAAACAACTATGCATCCTCGAGCAGAAACAATGAGGATAATGAAAGGTTGTTTGTTATGCAGCAGCATGTCGTTAATGCCATGTCTGAAAATGTTGAAGCAGTACATAAAGATGATGTATGGTACGTTGATTCAGGTGCTTCGAAACCCATGACAAGTCATGGGGAGTGGTTCAAGGAGATGAAAAACCTTGAAAGACCAGGTTTTGTGGAAACAGGGGATGACACTGCTCATCCAATTGCCCATGTTGGAGATGTGCCATTGTCTATGCAGGATGGCAAAGTGAAGCTTGCAGATGTACTTCATGTTCCGAACATAACAAAGAATTTGGTTAAGAATTTGGTTTCAGTTGGCCAGATGATTGAGTAGGGTTTGCAGGTTTGGTTTAACCCTGATGGTTGTTATGTTGAAGACTTTAAAGACAAGTGTAGATTGGTTGCAAAAGACAACAGAGTGGACAGAATGTTTACATTGAATGTAAATATGCCTGAAGTGAGTGATGCAATGTTTGCAAATGGTTTAGGAATTGTTGCAGACACAAAAATTTGGCATAACTGAATTGGACATGTGAATGTGTAGAGAATGAAGTCTATGTAGACTAAAGGAATTGTGACAGGGCTACCAAAGTTTAAAGTTGAAGGTATGCAGAAAATATGTGAAGCATGCCAATTTGGAAAGCAAACAAAACATGTATTTCCACGTGACAGAAATGTGAGCAGAAATGCACTAGATGTTGTGCATTCAGATGTATGGGGTCCTACGAAGACCATGTCTATGGGAGGCTATATGACATTTATTGATGACCACATAAGGAAAGTGTGGGTATACTTCATGAAGGAGAAGAGTGAGGTGTTCACTCATTTTCAGAATTTCAGAGATATGGTTGAAAAGCAAACACAGGGAAACATGTAAAGTGCCTAAGGTCAGATGGAGGGGGAGAGTACTTCTCCAATGAGTTCTCTGAATTTTTACAAAAGAATGGTATTCAGAGACAGTTTACATGCAGATACACTTTGCAGCAAAATGGAGTTGCTGAGCGAAAAAACAGGCACATTGCTGAGATTGCGCGAGGCATTGATGGGAGAGAAGAATATGCTGCATAGCTATTGGGCTGAGGCTGCTTCTACAGCGATTTACATCATGAACAGGACTCCAACTGCAGCCATACATGATGTAACTCCAGAGGAGAGGTTTACTAGCAGAAAACCTGATTTGTCTCATCTGAAAGTCTTTGGATGCATTGCATATGTGCATGTGCCAGATGAGCTGAGAACTAAGCTGGATCCAAAAGCTAAAAAATGTGTGTTTATTGGGTATTCCCTTGAGCAATAGGGATACAAAAGCTAAAAAATGTGTGTTTATTGGGTATTCCCTTGAGCAAAAGGGATACAAGTGTTATAACCCTACTACACGTGAGTTGAGGGTAAGCAAGGATGTTATTTTTTATGAGATGATCAGCTGCTGGTATGCTGCTGAAAAAGAAGCTGTTGGAGCTGATGTGAGTGGAAATGTGGTTGCATAGAATGCAAGTCAGCAATCACAGTCTTTGAGTGGACGAGGAGAGTCCTCATCTAGTGGTTCAGTTGATAGACCATGGAGTGGCAGGCTGCGTCATAATACCAGTCCTACAAATGCGATTAGTACATCACATAAAGGCAAAGAGAAAGTGGTTGAGCCCCTTAGTATGCCTGACATTTCTGCAGGGCATTCTCATGTTGATGGAGAGTCTAGTGGCTCAGAGATGAGCCTTGATGAGGATCTTGGGATACCAGCTATGAGAACACCTGGTGTAAAGAAGGCTATGGAAGCCATGAATGCAAAGCTGCGAAGATCTGGGAGAGTGAAGAATCCTGTGCAGAGGTTTACCTATGATGGTTATGTGGCACATCACTACGCATACATGGCAAAAGTTGTACAGGTTGTAGAGCCCACATGCATTGATGAGGCTGTTGGAAATGTGTGTTGGGAGATGTTGGATAGGTGTCATCTCCAGATGGTGTCACGCTAGTGGCACACTCTTTAGCCTCTAGGCATTTTTGGGATTTATAGCATTCATTTCCATTTTTTCCTATTTACACATTTTTGGGTGGAGGAACTTTTCTAGAGATCTGTTCATCTTGTGCCTATATATATGAGGCATTGTAGTTCATTTCTAATCAAGTTGGCTAGTGGTTCATTGATGAGCTCTTGAGTACATTGTCTCTTCTCTCATCTCTTCTTTCTCACATGGTATCAGAGCAAGGTGGTGGCGCACATAGAGCCTCCTTATCCTTCTTCCTCTCTACCTCTAGTCCTCTTCAACAACCCCGCTTTCAATGGCATTTTTTCATTTTTTTATTTTCTGCTAAACGAATGCGTTTTTGAGGATTGTGCACGCAAAACCTACTGGAATCATTGTGGTCTACAACTTTGCAGAAGAAAGTTTTCGCAAATTCCTCACCGTTTTTTAGTTATTCTTCGTAGGCTGCCTGCATGCAGAATTTTTGCTTGCGTTTTTTTGCAGAAGCCCTTACTCATCATCCTTGCACTCTTTTAATGATGCAAAAGGCTTCAAACCAGCCCCTTACCATCCTCTACAAGTGTGTTTTTAAAGCACTTCAATCCGAGTCCTACAACTCTACTTGATGTAAGAGGGAGCGGATTTCCTTCACCGTTCTATTCTTTCTTTCAACCACACCATTCTGCTGTTTCTCATTTTTATGTCTTTGGTTGTGTTGCTCATATGCATGTGCCTTCTTCTAAGAGGAGGACTCTTGATGCTAAGTCCAAACCTATGATATTCACAGGATATGCTTCTCGCTCCAAAGGGTTCCGTTTTTGGGATCCTTCTCGTGAGGATATTGTTCTTTCACGTGATGCCATCTTTAATGAGCATGTTTTTGGTCT
Source organism: Cibotium barometz (assembly GCF_041138505.1). NCBI lineage: Eukaryota > Viridiplantae > Streptophyta > Polypodiopsida > Cyatheales > Cibotiaceae > Cibotium > Cibotium barometz. Next base: position 32,706,977 of record NC_141054.1, read on the forward strand.
TGATGAGTTACCACCTTCTACATCTCTCTCATATCCATTTCCATCTCTTGAGCTTGAGCCTCTCTCATTCCCTACAGTCTCATCCTCATCTACACCATCAGTTCCTACTTCATCCCCTTCATCCATTTCGATTGCGACACCTACTACTTCATTGGATTCTACACGGACTTCTGGTCCTCCAAAATGGGTTCGCTCTCTACTTTAGGATTCAGGTATATCACTTTCAGATGCTCAACAATCTACTACACGTGTCTTATGTACACGCCCTTCAGTAAATATTGCCTTGATGTCTCGTATTGGTGATGTGTTTGAGCCTGAAACGGTTAAGGAAGCTCTTTCCTTACCACATTGGTGTTGTGAAGCAATGCAAGTAGAGATTTCTTCTATTGAATCTAATAACACATGGTAGTTAGTTCCACAACCTTCACATAAAAAGGTCACTGGTGTCAAGTGGATTTTCAAAGTCAAGTTTCATTCTGATGGTACTCTTGATAAGTACAAGGCACGACTTGTTGCTAAAGGTTATGCTCAAAAAGAAGGTGAAGACTTTGATGAAACTTTTGCTCCTACTGCCAGATATTCTACTATTCGTGTTGTTTTTGCTCTTGCTGCACACTATGCTTGGCCTATATATCAAATGGATGTTAAATCTGCCTTCTTGAATGGAGATTTAGAGGAGGAAGTTTATGTGGCACAACCTAAAGGTTTTATTGCACAGAATCATGAACATGATGTGTATTTATTACAGAAAGCTCTTTATGGTCTTAAGCAAGCTCCTCGAGCTTGGTATCAGAAGATTGATAGTTTTCTCCTTTCTCTACATTTTGAGAGGACTCATGCAGATCCTAATCTTTATGTGCTTATTGTGGATGATGATATATGCATTCTTGTTCTTTATGTGGATGATTTGACACTCACTGGCTCTAATTTAGACCTACTCAAATGGGTTCAAACTCAACTCACAACATCATTTGCCATGACTGATCTTGGACTACTCCACTATTTTCTTGGTTTAGAAGTGTGGCAATTTGCTTCTGGCATCTTTCTTTGTCAAAAGAAGTATACAGATCTCTCCTATGCTATGAGTATTCTCAGCCAATTCTCTTCATAGCCTCGTCGATCTCATTGTCAGGCAGCTTTGAGGGTTCTTCGATATCTTCATGGAACTCGAGTATGGCATTTCTTATGCAGGTGGAGATACACTTATTGGTTACTTAGATTCTGATTGGGTGATACTAGGCGTTCCATGTTAGGCTATTGTTTTATGCTTGGTAAAGGACTTGTTTCTTGAAAATATCAAAAGCAGCGAATTACTTCTTCTTCATCGAACAGAAGCAGAGTACAAGTCATATCTTGAGAAGCACTTTGGCTTCAGCAAATTTTGAATCACCTTGGATGTTCATCTACTCCGACACTCATCTACTCAGATTCAGAGAGTGCTATTGCTTTAGCCAAAAATCCAGTTATTCGAGGATGATCCAAACACATTGATGTTCATTTTCATTTTATTCGTGATTGGATTTCTGAAGGTCGCATTCAGCTTGAGTATTGTCCTACCAAAGATAATGTTGCTGATTTGTTTACTAAGCCTCTTCCTCGACCTACCTTGGATTATCTTCTTCAGCGCGTTGGCATTGGTCCTCCCATCTGGACCTGAAGAGGAGGTGTTGGATAGGTGTCATCTCCAGATGGTGTCACGCTAGTGGCACACTCTTTAGCCTCTAGGCATTTTTGGGATTTATAGCATTCATTTCTATTTTTTTCTATTTACACATTTTTTGGTGGAGGAAAGGGTGGAGGAACTTTTCTAGAGATCTGTTCATCTTGTGCCTATATATATGAGGCATTGTAGTTCATTTCTAATCAAGTTGGCTAGTGGTTCATTGATGAGTTCTTGAGTACATTGTCTCTTCTCTCATCTCTTCTTTCTCACAGGAGAAAGCTATGGATGAGGAGATGGATGCACTATATGGAAATGAGACTTGGGATTTAGTGTAATTGCCTGAAGGCAAGAAAGCCATTGGATGCAAGTGGGTATACAAAGTAAAACATAACAGTGATGGAAGCATAAGCAGGTACAAGGCTAGATTGGTAGCCAAAGGATATGCGCAGACATATGGCATTGATTATGAGAAAACTTTCAGCCCAGTTGCCAAGATGGCAATAGTGAGAGTTGTGATAGCAGTGGGGCTGCGTCAAAGCAATGGTCTTTACATCAGATGGATGTAAAGAATGCATTCTTTGGGATTTGCCGGAAGAGGTGTATATGTTGCAGCCACTTGGTTATGAGGATGTGAGTCACCCTGAGCATGTTTGCAGGTTGAAGAAAGCCATGTATGGCTTAAAACAAGCACCAAGAGCATGGTCTGACAAGATTTTTGAATATCTTGTCACTATTGGCTTTCATGTAGCCAATGCAGATTTCTCGCTATATGTGAGACACAGTGATAGAGGGGTTGTGCTTGTTGTCATCTATGTAGATGACCTGATCATTACGGGGGACCATGATGTAGAGATCTTTGATGTAAAGATCTTACTTAGACAGAAGTTTGAGATGAAGGATTTGGGGGAGCTCATATATTTCTTGGGCATTGAGGTGATTAGGTCACCACATGGTATTGGATTACTGCAGAGACAGTATGGCTTGGACATGTTGTCCAAGTATGGTATTGACAGGCTGTAAGCCTATCTCAGTGCCATTGGATCAGAATGGCAAGTTGAGTGTAGATTCAGGAGAGATTTTGGAGGATCCTATTGGGTCTTACCTCTTAATCCAATTTCAAGATTCAAGGGCAGTGTCTATCGTTACAACTCAATCTGGTGTTTAGGTGATGATTACAATAAATTTATCAGCATAAATTCACCAGAAATTACATTAAACCAAGGATAGCAAATCTGTACTAAATGATTGGAGTATCAAACCATCTCCGAATTGATCTGAAGTTATAGGAATCTATATTAGATACCCAATGGTTAATTTGAACCCTCAATTGTATCAAAATATAGTGATTAGTGTTGATTAATCATTGATTAGCAAATTAATCCTCTGTTTTATGTGCAGAAAATAGAGTATGCGGGGAGTCCAGATCTGGGACCTTAGAGTTCAAATGAGCTCAACCCCCTTTCAAGGCCATCAATAGCAGTTATTCTAGTAGAGGATTAAGCCAAGAAACACAAGATTTGACCAAACATTGAATGCTTAATCTCTGTTTTACCAGTCACCTGCAAATTTGATGGAGAGCTTGGATCTCACTATAGACTTCATGAAATAAAAAACTGTCTTCACTGGCTTGTAGAGCACCCTTGAAAACCCTTGGGGCCAAAAGGAATTAGAGCCATTGTACCTGGTGCAAACAAGATCTCAAATCTCCTTTAAAAAAAGGCACTGGCGAATTCGCGAATTTCAGTAGTTGTAGAAGGCGGTTTGGCGAATCGCTTTGATGGGCTGGAGCATGGGGCTTGTGGCTATGTGTGGCTGAAAGCTTGGAGGCTATTGTTAAGCTTGGAGGGAGATCAAGCCCCTCCACTAGCTAGGGATATATAAGCTCTTTGAAAAGACTAGGCCTGATTAGCTAGGTGATTAGCAAGATAATGGGTTCATAAATTTGATGGACTCTAGGAGGCGCTGATACCATGTTAAATTTGCAGCAATGTGATGAACTATGGTGGATCAAATGCTAGAATCAACATTATTAGAAAAGAGATTAGATGATAATTAAGATGTGATTAGTGAGTAATTAACTGATAGCTTAATGTAGGCATGGATAATCAAAAACCAGCAAATTCTCATTAGGCCAATGCCTCAATTTATAGAGTTTACATCTAAGCATCTAATCCCACTGATCTCTCCTTGATTCACTCCACCTCTTTTGCTTGATTCTCTCCACCTCTTCCCAGAATATCTCCACACCTCCTAAATCTTCTCATGCTATCCTTTATTCTCTCCCAATAGATACTTCTCACCTTTTCACAGCTTCTCTCACGTTTATAGATTCTCTTTTACAGCCTCTTGCTAAGGGCTTGTTCCCGCACACACCCTATTCACTCACTTGTATATTTCAACAAGCTTAGGATTCTATCATGAGTGCTCAGAATAGAGCATGGTTTTATGCTGATAGAGGGGATGCTTATCTTAGTCTTTTGAGTAGGAGCGTTGGTTTATTTGAAAGTTCCTAAAGATTCTCAGACTTTATCAACAGGAAAGTTCTCAAAATTATCTCCTAATATTGTGGTCCATGCCGAGTTATACGTCAGATTGGAACAGTTGCGTATGAGCTAAAACTACCTCCACATGTTAAAGTTCATCTAGTCTTTCATGTTAGCAGACTAAAAGAGAAGCTGGGAGGTGAGGATAACACAATTACTCCTCACGAACTCGTTGAGGTAGAGGATTTATCCTATGTTACACATGAACTTGAAAAGGTACTTGAATTCACGGAAAGGAAATTTTGTAATTGCTTAATCCCTAAGGTTAAAATTAAGTGGAAAGATAGGGAATTCGAGGATTTGACTTGGGAGTTAGTTGAGAACGTTTAGCACAGGTTTCCTTCTTTTCTTTGCAAGAGTGCAATGTTTTGAGAAAGGGAAAGTATGTTATGTGCACATCATATTATATGCATATACTAGGAGGCTAACCCACCCTAGGCATGTGATCATGGGAGCATGGGAACATGCTCTAGTGGGACAAGGGTTAGACCTAACCTTAGGTTGGGGTTAGGGTCAGGCAACCAAGGGTCACACATGGAAATGGAGAGTCAAGAGTCACTTGAGAGCTCTCCTATATAATAGGAGCATGGGGCACTCTCAATGGATGTTCTCTTGTGTAGAGCATAGTATCTACTCTCTTGCCATTTCATACTAGAGCTACGTGCTGCTGGATTGAAGACATACCTCGGTGGTATGGGACACCAAGTTTAGGTATGTGGTTCTTTATTACTTTGATGTGTGCACCCTTGGGGTCGGGGGTGGTCGGGTGGATGAGTATATGCTTGGATAATGTGTGTTTATGCGTAGTGATTAGCTAGAGGGATCTATGGGGTTTTAACAATAAGTTCAGTTCTATACCATTGGATCACAATGGCAAGATAAGTGCAAACACAAGTGAGATTTTGGAGAATGCCACTATGTACATGAAGATAGTGGTTGGAAGCTTGATTTACATGACGATCCCTAAGCTAGACATGATGATCACTAGACTAGACATGAACTACAAAGCTAGGTTGGAGAGCTAGTTCATACAGGTTCCTTAGAAGCCACATTTGGATAGTGTGAGATGCACACTATGCTACATGAGCTCCATAGTGGATGATGGCCTCTTCTATGAGATTGGTATATACAATTACAAGTGTATGGATACACTCTGATGTAGATTGGACTAGTAGCACCTTGGATAGAAGATCTACTGGCGGGTTTATGTTTTCCTTTGGGAACGATTTTGTTACATGGAGTAACAAGAAGTAATAGATAGTTTCCTTGTCAATTACAGAGACAAAGTACAAGGGTGTTGCGATGGTAGCATATGAGGTAGCTTGGTTACGTAAGCTACTTGGAGATTTGGGGTTGCATGTGGATAGACAAGTTGTAATCTACTATTGTTTGGCGACAACCTTATTATGATTTAGTTGGCTAGGAACCCAATATTTCATGCACGAACTAAACACATAGAGGTCCATTATTACTTCATCAAAGAGAAGATATTGGTAGGAGATGTTGATCTTGTGTACGTCAGCACAAAGGAGCACATAGCTAACATTTTCACAAAGGCCCTGGGAGTTGAGAAGCTTCGTTGATTCCACACTATGCTTGGAGTCTTGGAGATGTAGTTGAGCTTGAGGGGGAGTGTTGAGATATCAAGCTCAACACGAGCTTACACTCATGACGTGCTAGGGTGATGTTAGGAAATATTCTTGAGCCTAAGCTATGGAGCTAAAGCCAAGCCCAAGAACACCTAGCAAAGAAAGCTGCTGAAAAATTGACAACTCTCCATAACTCCCAAGACCAAGCTGCAAAGAAGAATGGGTATATGGTTGTAATTGTCTGGAATGTGTAGTGAAATTTTGTCTAAATATCCCTCCCACTGATATCCCTCCCACTGATATTTTGTCTAAATATCCCTCCCACTGATATGCTCAATGTTTATGCACAAAATATGTGTGTATTCAATAAAGATAATCATCTTCACAAGGCATAATCAAGACAAAATGTGTATATTAATGCTAATAAATTTATGTCACCACATATAAAATTATTTCCATCACACACTTTGACAATGAATAATCTTGTTTAAATGTGTTTTTTATTAGCATATGAGTGTTGCAATCGATAAACAATCGTATCGAGCAAAAATATCTTATCTCTAGCTTTCTTGGTCAGCCTGAAGGTTCACAAGCTCCTTCTCCTTTCACTGAGTGTTGTTGAATTCATTTGTTATCGTCGAGGTTGTTGCCATTCTTAAGTGTGTATATCACCTCTCAATGCTCAAGATACATAATAAGTCAATAGAATCATACAATTTTTAAGTAGGACTTTTGTGTGTGTAAAATCACAAGTGAATATATATGTGTGTGTCTTGTTTTTTTTAAAAAGGAGAGAACTCCTCACACTCTAGTCAACATAATGGAAGGTTTTAAAATTAGGGTTTATATAGAACTTTGAGCTTACTATGCTTTCACCAAGTAAATGAGAGAGAGACAGAGAGATTATGCACGGTCGTGTGTCCCCTATTTGTTGCCATCGGCATTGCTGCCATTTCTTGTTGTGGCATTATTTCTTCTTGTTGTGCTCGCTTGTGTGGTGGCAGTTGCTGTTGCTTACCATTTATTGCTATGTTGGCTAGGTGTTGTTGACTGCATAGATTGTTGTGTTGTCATGGTGGCTATACACGGGGCTGTTGCTTGCACCCCCCTCCTTCTTTTTCTACACAGATATGCTTCTTCCTAAACGGGTGTACCTAAAAGCCACCCTTCATGCTTCGTCAAGTTGCCTTTTTAAAATTGCTAATGTGCCCCTTCTAAGGTTCATAATAATAATTTCTCATCACCCAACCAATCAACCCACTCATTACCCCTCCTAATTAACCTAAAATGTCGATCACATCTTGCTCTTTGCCCAAGCTACAATGCCTTTCCACCTGTGATTAAACAACCTTACCTTAATGGCGTATAGCACTAGTTAATCCAACCTTATTGATCTATGGTCATGATAATACATATTTACTTTAATCCACAAATTCATTATCCCTCCGTCTACCTTAAACTGAACAGTATCACTAATCGAGACCTAACCCTTGATCAAGTGCTCGCCAATATCGATACACCATTTGGCATATTTGTTCCATCACAAAATGTCCCTCTTCTTGATGGACTTGTGTCCCTTTGACATGGTGTATCTTCTCTTCTCATTTTTGTGAGGTTTCACTCCATCTTGTGCTTGCTTTGGTGCCGACGTCAATCCATCCTGTCAAAATAGCTCCTTAAGGCTGACCAAGTGAGATCATCATCGGTGTAAGATGAATATTATGTGAGATGCACATAACAATAGTAAATGGACATGTGCGGACACAAAACACATACATGCATGCAAAGCTCACACAATAACATGCTTGCAAGGCTCCAAAAAATCTAACAGTGGCATCCTGTGGGGAAACTAACCAGCTAGTGTGAACCCAGATTTTCGTTTAGACTGGTGCCTTACCCATTGGGGCTTCTATCAAGTGTTTTGGCTACCCATTTCTTTTCTTCTCCAAACATAAATTGTTTTCTTCTTTAGCATTCTAGCCTTTTGTGGAATGTTATTCTCACTCTTGTGATTCCCCTAGAGCATTACCTTGAAATTGTACACTTCTTATTGTTACTTGCTCATTTTGGTTTCTCTCCCCAAGGCTAAAATTTGTCATGTTTCTAGGACCTCCAAGCTTATATTGAATTTCATTTCTCTTTGGCTCTTGTATATCTCTAAGTGGTAGTGCTAAATTTGTATCCAAAATGGCCTTTTCTACCTCATATGTTTTAGTGAATGCATCATCAAGTGATAGTGGCTTTGCTAACCTCCCTCGATAAAGCTCTCCATCAATATTATTTCATCAAAACTATCAGGATCACAATGTTTTATTTTAAACTTGGAAAATTTACCCACATAGCTTTTCATTGTCTCATTTTATCCTTAAAAGAGAACACCCAAGGAAATTAGGGCATTTAATGGGCTCAAAGTAGGTGAAATATGCTCAAGAAAGGCTGCTACTAACCCCTCCCAAGTAGTGATTCTATCTGCTTTATGCTTCTCCATGTCATAGAACCGATTTCTAGCTTTTTCGCTCAAATTCATTGGGAACCATGCTTTCCACTCATTGGGTTCCATATATCTAGATATCATACATTGAAAAATGAAATCTCTAATATGAGTGTTTGCTTCCTCAGTCTTAACCCCATCATAAGGCTTTATATCAACCCTTTTAGGTTTAAGAGGAGTCTTGATTACATCATTATTTCCCTTACACTCCCTTTTTTTTACCTTTACTTACAAGAATCTCTTCGGTCTCTAAAGCTTGGCCATCAACAAGGGTATCAAGAAACTCATCCCATATTCTTCGAAAACTAGCCTCATTGTCCTCTGAGAAATGTTTATGTTCTTTATCAACTTTTTCAACAGTTTGGGTTGCAAAATTTCTAGAACTCATATGGTTTTGGGTGCTAGTGGTCCAATTATACCACATGTCCAAAAGGAAAGCTAGCAACCTCAAACAAAAATAGAAATGTACTATGAGCTCCATGAAAAAAAATTTATAGGTTTGTGTCGTTGGACTACAAAGCAAAAGCTTGAGTCCCACCTGGTGCCATTTGGCATATTTGTTCCATGTTCCTCTTCTTGATGGGCTTGCATCCCTTGATATCATGTATCTTATCTTCTCATTTTTGTACTCCATCTTGTGCTTGCTTTGGTGCCGACGTCGATCCATCCTATCAAAATAGCTACTCAAGACTAACCAAGTGAGATCATCATCAGTGTGAGATAAATATTATGCGAGATGCACATAACGGTAGTAAATAGACATGTGCAAACACAAAACACATACATTCATGCAATTCTCACACAATAGCATGCTCCCGAGGCTCTAAAAAAATGCAACAGTGGCATCCGGTGGGGAAACTAGCCTGCTAGTGTAAACCCATATTTTCGGTTAGAATGGTGCTTTATCCATTGGTCTATCAAGTGTTTTGGCTACCCATTTCTTTTTTTCTCCAAACATAAATTTTTTTCTTCTTTGGCACTCTAGCCTTGTGTGGAATCTTATTCTCACTCTTGTGATTCCCTAGAGCATTACCTTGAAATCGTACACTTCTTATTGTTACTTGCTCATTTTGGTTTCTCTCCCAATAGGACTTCCAAGCTTATATTAAATTTCATTTCTCTTTGGCTCTTGCATAGCTCTAAGTGGTAGTGCTAAATTTGTATCCAAAATGGCCTTTTCTACCTCATATGTTTTAGTGAATGCATCATCAAGTGATAGTGGCTTTGCTAACCTCACATGAGCTTGCAATGAGCCTAACAAACCCTTGATAAAGCTCTCCATCAGTATTCTTTCATCAAAACTATGAGGATCACAATGTTTTATTTTAAACTTGGTAGTTTTTCATTTGTCTCAGTTTCTCCTTGAAAGAGAACACCCAAGGCAATTAGTACATTTAATAGGCTCAAAGTAGGTTCAAAATGCTCACGAAAGGCCGCTCCTAACCCCTCCTAGGTACTGGTCCTATCTGCTTCATGCTTCTCCATGTCATAGAACCAATTTTTAGCTTTTTTTCTCAGAGTTATTGGAAACCGTGCTTTCAACTCGTTGGGTTTCGTATATCCAAATATCATACATTGAAGAATGAAATCTCTAATATTCATGAGTGTCTTGCTTTCTCACTCCCAACCCCATCATAAGGCTTTATATCAACCCTTCTAGGTTTAAGAGGAGTCTTGATTGCATCATTATCTCCCGTACAGTCCCTTTTTTACCTTTACTCACAAGAATCTCTTCGGTTTCTAAATCTTGGTCATCAACAAGGTTATCAAGAAACTCATCCCATATTCTTAGGAAACTAGTCTCAACATCCTCAATCAAATTTTTGTGTCCTTTATTAACTTTTTCAATAGTTTGGGTTGTAAAATTTCTAGAACTCTTATGCTTTTGGGTGCTAGCGGTCCAATTATACTACAAGTCCAAAAGAAAAGCTAGTAACCTAAAACAAAAATAGGAATGTACTATGAGCTTCATAAAAATTGTAGGTTTGTGTCACTAGACTACAAAGCGAAAGCTTGAGTCCCACCTAGCATGCCACTGTTAGGAAATATTCTTGAGCCTAAGCTATGGAGCTAAACCCAAGCCCAAGAACACCTAGCAAAGAAAGAAAACTAGCAACTCTCCTCGACTCCCAAGACCAAACCACAAAGGAGAATGGGTCTATGGTTGACTGTATAGAATGTGCAATGCAATCTTGTCTAAATATCCCTCCCACTGAAATGCTCAATGTTAATGCACAATATATGTGTGTGTACCATCTTCACAAGACACAATCAAGACAAAATGTGTATATCAATGCTAATATATTTATGTTACCACATATGAAATTATTTTCATCACACTTTGACAATGAATAATCTTGTTTGAATGTGTTTTTTATTAGCATATGAGAGTGTTGCAATTGATAAACAATGGTATTGAACAAAAACAAATTATCTCTTGGGCCTGAAGGTTCGCAAGCTCCTTCTCCTTTCACTAAGCGTTGTTGAATTCATTTCTTATTGTCAAGGTTGTTTTGCCATTCTTGTGTGTGTATATCACCTCTCAATGCTTAAGATACATAATCAATCAATAGAAACATACAATTTTTTAGTAGGCCTTTTGTGTGTGTAAAATCTCAAGAGACTATGTCTGTGTGTAAAATCTCAAGAGACTATGTCTGTGTGTGTAAAATCTCAAGAGACTATGTTTGTGTGTGTTTCTTTTTTTTAAAGGGGGAGAACGCCACGCTGTAGTCAACATAAAGTTTTGAAATTAGGGTTTATATAGAACTTTGAACCTACTATACTTTCACCAAGCAAATGAGAGAGAGAGAGAGAGAGAGAGAGAGAGAGAGAGAGAGAGAGAGAGAGAAAGAGCATGTATCTCTACATGTGGCCGTGTGTGCGCCATTTCTTACCATTGACATTGTTGTCGTTTTGTGTTATGGCGTGGCTGCTCTTCCCATTTGTGTGGCGCTGATTGTTGCTCATCGTTTGTTGTTATGTGGTTTGTGTTGGCCTAGGTGTTTTTGGGAGCTATGACTGTGCTAATTGTTGTGTTGTCATGGCTATACACAGGGTTGTTGCTTGCGCCCCCCATTCCTTTTTTCTACACGGTAATGCTTCTTAAAAGGGTGTACCCAAAAAGGCACCCTTTCTTACTTCTTCAAGTTGCCTTTTTAAAATTGCTAATGTGCCCCTTCTAAGGTAATTTCTCATCACCTAACAATCAACCCACTCATTACCCCGATTGGGCGATGTTGACCGCGCCAATTATTGTGTTATCATGGCTATACGTGGGGTTGTTGCGTGCGCCTAGCCCCCATTCCTTTTTTCTACACAGCTTGATGCTTACTAAAAGGGTGTACCCAAAAGGCACCCTTTTGTGCTTCAGGCTACCCTTTTAAAATTTCTAATGTGCCCCTTCTAAGGTTCATAATAATAATTTCTCATCACCCAACCATCAACCCACTCATTACCCCTCCTAATTAACCTAAAATATCGATCACACCTTACTCTTTGCCCAAGCTACAATGCCTTTCCACTTGTGATTAAAACGACCTTACCTTAATGGCATATAGCACTAGTTAATCCAACCTCATTGATCTCTTCTCATGATAATACCTATCCACTTTAATCCACAATTTCATTATCCCTCTGTCTACTATAAACTGAACAGTATCACTAATCAAGACTTAATGTCTTTTATGGTTGCATTGTGTGGCTAGATCAACCTAACCCTTGATCAAGTGCTCAGAAATATCGATACACCATTTGGCATATTTGTTCCATCACAAAATGTCCCTCTTCTTGATGGACTTGTGTCCCTTTGACATGGTGTATCTTCTCTTCTCATTTTTGTGAGGTTGCACTCCATCTTATGCTTCTTTGGTGCTGACGTCAATCCATCCTATCAAAATAGCTCCTCAAGGCTGACCAAGTGAGATCATCATCGATGTGAGATAAATATTATGTGAGATGCACATAACGGTAGTAAATGGACATGTGCAGACACAAAATACATACATAACGGTAGTAAATGGACATGTGTGAACACAAAACACATACATGCATACAATCCTCACCACATAATAACATGATCCCGAGGCTCCAAAAAAAAAGGACCTTCACACCACTGGCGTATTTGACACAATGGATCTTCACCACCAGTGATTCTATAGCTAGACCACACCCCCCTAGTCCCAACCAAGTTATGGCATACTTGCCTTGCTAGCTCACCTATTTAGAGTGTTCAGATTATAGACTGCTTGTACATAGTACTCTAGTAATTATGTTGTTTTTCACTTATCTTTTCTTGAATTCTTTTGAGAACAAAAAAGGAGAAGAAGATTTCAACCTTCCATCTTTGTGTGTGTCTTATCCATTGTTGTGAGACTGTATGTATGCTTGCAAGAGCTTAATCTCTCTCTCCTCCCCAAATCTTTTCAAGAAGAACGTGCAAGAGGAGATAAGAAGCAACAAGCATCAACCACGCAAGAAAGAGATCACAAGATAAAAGTATGCAAAGAGCAAGATAAAAGCATCCACCCACAAGAAAGAGATCACAAGATAAAAATATGCAAAGAGCTAGAAAGAGCAAGAGCGAGTACAAGAACAACAATCATAAAATTAGACAAAGAAAACACAGCAAGAATGTGGGGGATATCACGACAAACCTAGAGCGCAAGAAACAACACTCGCGAGACGAGAAGAGCTCAAGCGAGAGCGAGAAAGGTTCATGAGATTGTGAGAGGGTGTGTGCAAACGTGCTTGTAAAATAGAGAAAGATCTAAGGAGTACTAAGGATCAAGTGCAATCTGAGAAGACCTAAGGATCAAGAAAGTGAGGAAAAGAGTGAGAGAAAGAGCCAAAAATAGTGTTGGAGTAGAGATCAATGTAACAACACACACACAGATGCATCACAACAGGCAAGAAAAGATAGATGGAAACACAACACTCAAAGTAGATTGATGAGAATGAGTGAAGTATAAGTGAAGTGACATGATAAGGTCAATTACACACACTCATAAGAGTGCATACATATGATCGGGGGGGAACCTCCTAAAGAGGGAAAACATGCCTTGGCCCATTAATAGCCTATGTCCACACATCACTACCACATAAATAGATGTAATCCCCCTTATAGTGATGATGTGAACATGTACATGGATTTTATGGTTGATCAATCCCCAAATGGTAATAAGCCCAAAGCTTTATGAGAATATATCTACCACATGTCATATGTAGAGATATAAGCCAGGCTAATCTCTCCTACTCCTGCAATGAGCCTCTCCTCAACATAATGATAACACACCTCATTGTGCTTTGTGCGAGCATGAAACACTAGGTTTCTCTGTATATACTTGGACTGTAACATCAAAATACCACCATCACAACAACAGGTTTATAGTCTTTAAGACCAAACCATGTAAGCAACCTCTATATGTACTTTAAATGTAAAATCACAATACCATTATCACGTTGCATAAACTGTATGCCTAAATAATAATGCAACAAGCCCAAATTTGTCATCTCAAATGACACATGTAATTCAACCTTAAAGGTTGAAATTTTCTCTTTATTAGGGCCTATGGGCATCGCATCATCAATGTATAAAATGATGACCAAAAAAAAAATCTTTAATCCTCTTTACATAGAGAGTACTCTCAGTTGGACTATTGCAAAAACCATTTGTAATCCAAGTATGTGTTTATCTTCTAATACCATGCTCTGGGAGCCTACATAAGGCTATATATAGCTTTTCTTAACCTACACACTTTAGATTCCTGCCCCTTCTCAGCAAAACCATGAGGCTGAGATACAAATACCTCCTCATGTAAATCACCAATTAAGAAGGCATTCAAGAAGGCAGTCTTGATATCCAACCAAAGTGCATTCCAACTATGATTCCTGCTATTGCAATAATACACTTGATCATAGTTATACAAGACATGGGTGCAAAGGTCTCATCATAATCTATTCGTTTATCCTAAGCATAACCCTTTGCAACAAGCCTTGCCTTATAGTAATCAATGCTATCGTCAGCATTATGCTTAAGCTTATAAGCCCAATGGCCTTTTACCATAAGGAAAATCTACTAAATACCAAGTTTGTCATTTTTGAGTCATACTTATCATACATGGCTTGCATCCCCAATGATCATTTTCCTGTGCTTCCTCAAAGGAAACATGTTCCTCTTCATTGCATATTCCAATTTGGAGAGTATGATCCATAAAAGAATAAGATGGATGATGAGAACCTACATGTGTCCTACTAGGTAAAGGAGTAGCTAATTTGTTGTACGAAAATATCTGTACCAGCCATTTTGGCATAATGGTTGCTCCATTGCATCATCCACAATTACCTCATCAATGGGCTAATCTGTGGCTTGATAATTAAGCTGATTTTTAGCCAATATATGGGCTAATTTGTAGCACCTTTTTTAGCATTCATTTGCTTCACATAAGGTTTCATGACATTGTACAAAGCTATAAGTGTATTAAATATGTATTAAAAGCATGGGGTGAACTAAGTTCTCAATGAAGACATCTCTATTCACCAGGATTTGTTTTGTGGCTAGATGGTATATTCTTTGCTTTCTAAGCTATATCCCACAAAAAATACATTTTAGCACCTTATCATCCAACTTATTATGTTGTTTCTCAGGTATAAGAGCATAAGCAAGACAACCAAAAACACATAAATGAGCCATAGACAGCTAGGAGGCCTTCGTGGGGCATCATCAATTTAGCACACATAAGTGTTATATATAACTGCCTCTAACCAAAAAACATGAGGTAAACTTTGGCCTTTAACCATGCAATGTGCCATCTACATGAGAGATCTATTCTTTCTCTTAGTTACACCATTCTTATGAGGTGTATAAGGTATTTTTAATTCATGTTTTATGCCTTTTTCCTCCACATATACATGAAACTTGACATATGCTCTCCCCCTCGATATGTACAAAGGGTGCCAACTTTATATGTAGACATATTTTCAACCATAGAAACAAAGTTTCAAAAGCATGTAAAAACCTTTGACTTTGCCTTTTAATGGATACACCCAGGTGTTCATGGATACATCAATAAAAGTTACAAAGTAGAGATATTGATTGTGTGCTCATGGGACCACATACATCAATATTCATAAGCTAAATTTTTTGGATAGCCTTAGGTGATCCATCCTTCACGAATGATGTCTGTTACATCTTACTCAAATTTCACCCCTTATATACATGGTTGATAAGGGCCTCAAGCTTTGGTAACTTTGACACCATCTCTTGCCTTTTAAGGTGTAACAAATTGCCAAAGTTTAAGTGACCAAAGCAGGCATGCCATAGATTTGCACCACTCATAGCATGCATGGTAGTAACTGAACAAGCATTATGTGCCAATATCTCATATCTACCCAACCTATAAAGCCCATGGCTTAGAGTTACCAGATACTGCAGTAATGTCTCCATCACTTTGTTCATGAACTATATACTTGTCATTAATAAATCTGACCACTAGACTTGGCCTAAAAATGGTGAAGGCTGACAACAAGTCCTTTTTGATGCCTAGCACAAACAAGACTTTTGAGTGAGTGATTGTCCCACTCTTTGCAATAGTGAGAACAACCTTACCAAGTCCTTTTACTAGATACAAGGAGTTGTTTGCACATGTGATTGTTCCTCCTTTACCTTTTTGACTAGCAACAAATGCATGATCTCCCACACACGTACTAAGTTCAATTTTGCCGTGATTTCTCTTCTTTGCAAGAGCACTGCAACCAAAAGAAAGGGCATTGTGGTTACCCTTTATCATGAGCCAAAGTGTAGATATAAAACCCTAGTAGAATATGGTAGAGCTATGAGAATAATAGACACTATAATAAGAACTCACCAAAATAAAGAGCATTGGGGTTACCCTTTATCATAAGCCAAAGTGTAGATATAAAACCCTATGGTACGACTGTGAGAACAATGGACGCCAAAGAATTGTATGGATAGGCCTCATCAATACATGCCAACTACTCTCCCTAAGATCTTTAATATGCCTTTAAGGAACTCATCCATTAAATTTCCCTCATTCATATGCTTAAACTCTAACTACTTGTGCAAATAGGCCACTTGCACCTCATTACGCACCTAGTAAATTGCATCAAGCTCAAACTTTATAAATACTTGTATAAGTAGGCTACTTGTGCCTTATTATGCACCTAGTAAGTGTAGAAAAAGTGCATCCCAATCGAGCTTTGTAGTTTTACATGAGCGAATAATGGTCCTTTTCATTGAAAGTGCCACTAATGCATGTGCCTGTGCACCTATGCCATCCCACTTATCTTGTTCTGATATGGAAGATGCAGAGGTGGATGCCACAGTTACATCAAAACTCATACCACCATCCAAAGCACATGTACTGTGCTATTATGCTAGCGAGATAGGCCATGTCTCAATGTTAATAACAACATTTTAAAGCCCTTTGGCGACCAATACATGGCATATCATATAGGACCACAATGGGTAGTTAGTCTCATCAATCTTATACTTAGCAAAAAACATACCAAATATATCACTACCTGCCGTTCAGCGTGCAAATAACTAATCTCTTACATATAATGTAAATATCCCAACTATCTACAGGCACTATTAATGCCCACTGAATATAACAGATATGGCTCCAATAGATCATTGAAGGAAACCTGTAAATTGTATAATTTATGCACACCAAATGTTACTTCTGTTGTGAAGAATACCCAAAATCAAACAAAAAATTTCCTATAAAAAACGATGATAATGTTGACAATGTTGAGGTCAAACATGCGATGTCGAAGATGATCACAACCCTTTCTACACACCAAACAAATGTTGCTTCTGCTGTGAATAATATCCAAATTCAAACAAAATATTTCAAATTAACACTCCCTGGATTACAACCTGCAAACGAGTCCTAAAAGATGCCCAAAACACTCCGAAACATGTAAAAATGTTGTGAACATTACATAGTTAACAGCACACTATTGGGTATACCTTCTCCACCTAAGAGGATAGCTCAATCTAAGACTATCAAAAGAGAAACTCTAGGAGAAGATGGGGACAAGGGAGTGAGAGCCGAGAGAACCTACTTTAATACAAATTGTTGGAGCACAGATTAATGTAGCAACACACACATAGATGCAGTAATCAAGGAGAGATAAATGGAGGCACAATATTCAAAGTAGATTGATAAAAATGAGTAAATTACACATGAAGTGACATGATAAGGTCACTTGCACACACTTATAAGAGTACGTACATATGCTTGAGGGAAAAATGTCCTAAAGAGGAACAAAGTGCACCGGCCCCCATTCTTAATCTACGTCCACACATCACTACCATATAAAATTATGGCTACAAAGAGCTTGTGAGGACCGAACACAGCAGAATGTGCTCGCAAAAAGAAGCAAGGAGCTCACTAGTAGTAGAGCCGAGACGAGACAAGCAACACCACATGGCAAGGAGCACCAAAGAGCAAAGAGCACCAAAGAGCAAGAGCGCATGGCAAGGAGCACCAAAGAGCAAGAGCACATGGCAAGAAACACTAGAGAGCGAGAGGTAAGCAGCACCATATGGTAAGAAGCACCACCAGAGAGCAAGATCCCGTGTGAGCAAGAGCAAGAATATGAACCACAAAGGTACAAGATCCAAGCGCACGAGAAACTTAAAGAGCAAGAAATAGTACTCGTAAGAAAAAGAGAGCGCTAGAAAAAGAGCTCACAACAAGAAGAAGCTATAAAGAAAGTAAGAGGGCAAAGTGCAAGAGCCAAGCACGAGAAATACAAAAAGCAAGAAACGTTGCTCTCATAAGAAAAAGAGGGTGCTTGAAAAAGAGCTTACAAGAAGAAGCTACAGAGTGATCAAGAGCGCAAAAGAGTGAGGGCGAGAGTCGACCAAGCATAAAAATAACCCACACAAGAGTGGGCGAGAGTGCATGAAGCAAAGCTCATAAGAAACAAAGAGAAGAAGCGTGGCCATGTGGCTACTCTGCACATCCAAGCAACATGTAGCCAAATAAAAAACATGGCCATGTGGCTATGCATGCCTAGGCAACATGTAAGCCATAACTCTCATGAGCCAAGTGCCTCCACGTTGGCACTCTTCACTTAGATCCACTAACGTTTGCCTCTCCACCAATGTACCCCCCCCCTTGCCATATCCACCTCCTTTGTGCTGCACAATTGCAAGCACGTAGAGAGAGAGAGAGAGAGAGAGAGAGAGAGAGAGAGAGAGAGAGAGAGAGAGAGAGAGAGAGAGAGAGAGAGAGAGCATGCATGAAGATAAGTTATCCTTTTTTATTTTTTAAGGATAGGAGAAAGCAAGAGACATGGGATGGAGTGAGGGTTTCCAAAGAGAGAGAGAGAGAGAGAGAGAGAGAGAGAGAGAGAGAGAGAGAGAAGGAAACACCAAAGCCGGATAGCCCCAAGGAAGAGGGACACAATGCACAAGCAGCAAAAAAGCCAAGGCAACACCACTTACAACAACCAGAAAGGTGCAAGACTAGGGAGAAGGGTCGACAAAGCCGATGATGCCAACAAGACACTTACAACCAGAAAGGTGCAAGACTAGGGAGAAGGGTTGGCAAAGTTGACGATGCCAACAAAAGCCCAAGAACTAACTAGCAACTTCGACAAAAGCAACTTACGGGAAGAAGCCCCAATGAAAGAGAAGATGTCAAAGTGAAAGTGGGAAATGTTTTCTAGCATTTCCCTCTGGCCTAATAAGGTAACTCATGCTAATCCATCCACAATCTGATATGATTGGCATTCCCACCTTAAAGACAAGTTATCAAACACCAGCATAGGTGACCCGCTGACCAACAAGCAATCCGTCAACCATTGACATCGACAAACAGGTAAGTACGATAAATTGTTAAACCCTCTTTTTACTGCTTATCCCCCCCCCACCATTGAATGCTCTAGTGGGTAGAGTGCTCCCCAACGGAGGGCAGAGCTCATACATTTGGGTTTGCTTGTAGGTACATTACCCGAATAGTCTAAATGCCAACCTACAAGCATAAAAGCAAATCTTGCTAAGTCCCCAAACCTAATTTTGCTTCCACTTACAAATAGACCCTTATAAGTTTTTAGTGTGGATTCAACCCTCTTCACACACATCATTTCGCCACCGACACTTGTGTACATAGAGCTAAACATTGGAATCCAATCCCTATATATCCATTCCTCTCGCGTTGGTCGCACCACCTTGTCTAGGCACTCTAACATCGGATCCCATTCTTACAAAAACTACCATCAATGCCCATGCCCATGCCAATACTTTGCATGCTTGCTTTCGATCTAGTCATCTTGGGTTGTCCACTTTGTTAAGTCTTATTCTTGCTAAGTCTAGCCCTCTTTCCATCCCTAAATCACAATTCTCATGTCTGCGCACTCACAAGGCCTACCAGCCTTCCATCCATACATGGCACCCAAGGACTTTATGAAGATGCCCAGTGGATAATTCTCCATCTTGCCCAATCAAAAGGGCATCCAAAGTGTAGTCTATGGAGCCTTTGGATGTATTTCCATCCCTAAATCATAATTTTGATGTTTGCACACTCATAAGGGCTATTAGTCTTCCATCCATACACGGCATCCAAGGACTATATAAAGGTACCCGCCGCCAGATAATTCTCCATCTTGCCCAATCAAATGGGCATCCAAATTGCAGCCTATATAGCCTTTGGATTCATACACCATAATAAAGATCTTCTCACAAAGCAATGATTCCATGAACTAGGCTCTCCATCTCCCTCTAAGGCATAAAACATGCGCTAATCTAGCAAGATAGAGATGCTCGAAAGGTTAAGCAAAGTCGCATGCCTCGGGTTGACTTGTCCAGTAATTTGAAATTTCACCCCTAAGTAGTACAAGCTCTATAGTTGTTCACTTCTTTCCCCCTGCCAACATCGCCATGGTTCATGCAAGAGGGCCAATTAGCCACCAACAATTCAAAAGGAGACTCAAGAATTTCTCGGATCCATTCGGCCATGTTCGAGCCACCCATAGCTCGTGGTTTTACCAACATACATGCCATACAATTGTCCTAAATTCTTCCAAAATGTCATTGAAAATGGAGATGTCCAATACTCCTTGGGAAATTTTGTGTGTGAGTTTCCTTGTTAGATTTGGTACTTACTCTCACAGCTAAAAGTCTCGTACTTTCCTAGCTATACCGCACACGTCACGACAACGTATGCACAAGCACACATATGTGCATGTATGCACATTGTGTGGTGGCTTGGTGATGGCCTCCATAACACCACCAGAGCAAACACACAAGAACATAATGTATAAGGATCAGGACTTGGGGACACTAAGATCCCAACTCAAAAGGAACCAATTAGCTTTGATTCTAACCTTTGACCTCAGCTGACATAAATGAACACCTCTTCACCTTCAGTCCGACTCCGTTTTGTTACCTCTCCAACTATCCTCCCCGATAAAATCAAACCTCCAAGACTTTAGATCTTTAGCCTAAAAGCCTAAGCTGACCCCAGTTGACAAGTAGCTAACCTAAATCTCTCGCACCTGAGACAGATCAGATATAGACTATCTCTCGAATCATACACTAACTAATGACCCCAATGAAAAAATTATTCGTCAACATCAACACACTTCAAAAACTTGCTTCAAAACTCCATAACACTTGTCAACACTCCTTTCCTGACGTGAATTGACCCCAACTGATATTAAATGACAGAAAATTATCTCCAAAATTCTCCTTTTTGTTTCCAGTCCAAAATGAGTCCTCCAAGATCATCTACACTCCTCCTCCACTAGCTAACCTTATGTCCACTACCCTAGGGGCTTACCAAACTCTTGGCTAATCCTCTTCTGACCTCCTGTTGAATAGAAAATTTCACTAAAACCTATCTCAGAAGTCTGGTTCAGATATGATCAAATTCTTATGGTAGTTTAGAACAGATGCCTGTAGAGCAAATTCGAGACGAAAACACGTCCTCCTGATCTCTACAGTGTCCTCCTGATCTCTAAAGTGTCCTCTAGTGACAGAACCAACTACAAACACTTGATCCTGGACTTCTTAGAGCCTATCAACTCTCCTTTGCTAATGCCCCGTCGATACTTGTCTGCTCTAACTACCTATAAACTGGCTCCGATCAGTTAGCCTCAATCTCTTAACCCCAGAACCGTGCTAAACATCCCTTTATGCTCTGCGGACCTTCTGCCCCGACATTAATCCAAATGGTCTTGACTATTACTACCTCTGCTTTTGGAGGCAAAACCAACCAACTCAGAAACCTTACCTGGATTAGGATCTTTCTCTTTTATGTCCACGGAATCCTCCTAACCCTTAGGCTACCCTAGTTCCATGAAGATATGACTTCAAAGACTCTTTGCTGGCCCACAACTGGCTTACTATTAATTGATCTGACCGCTGTGCTGATTGCTGATGGTGGCTGACTCAACTGGAGCATACTTTCTTAGCTCTGAGTCCTTCTAACACCTCTAAACCCTCTAAACACTCAAACCACACAAAGATACAACTCTAAAGGCATCTAGCTGATCACAATGAACTCATAGAGCTGATTGAGAATAACTACCAATTTGCCCCCAAACCCGTCTGGCTTTTGATTGTCAGACTCAAATTAAGACAACTTCTTTTGAATCCAAAAAGATCAAAATGACCCTTTTACCTCATCAGCTAACCCCCTAGACACGCAGCTGCCTATTAGCTGACACTCTTCTGACCCTATTTGACTGTATTTTCCCAACAGAAGATTACTACTTCAATTATGAGAACTCTGACTCTCAGAACGTCAAACATACCTTCACAATGGCTCTATCTCAACAAAGACAATCAAAACAACTCAAACCAAACTTCATATCACAAATTCTCATCAATTAAGACACAAATACAAGCTTTGAACACTAGGCGTTCTTCGTGAAAACTAAGACTGACTGTCTCAACACCCTTGAGACAATGGGTCCAAACATAGCCAAAAAAAAACACTGAAAACTTGGGGATTTTTCATAGAGGTAAGCTCTAGCTATCACTCTCCCAATCATCAGATTAACTCACGAACTTAACTACTGTGAATTTATAACTACAAACCACAGGTCCTTTCCAAACAGATACAAATCAGCAGACAACTGATTAACATCAGTAGAGCAATTGAACAAGAATTGAACTAAACCATGTCTCTAACAGAGTCGCTTCTCATAAATCTCCAAAGGACACATCTCCTGTTTGATTCTTTGGACCTTTGCGCCTTCTCTGCTCTGATTTCCCCAATTCCACTTCACCTACACTGCACTCCAATTTTGAAACTTTCAAAAACTAGAATAACCTTCATCTGCACAGTAGCTAGTCTCTTCACTATAGATCCCTCACACACTTCACTCACTCTTGCTCCCCTTGCTTCTCCTCTCCGTATACTTGTCTATCTCCTGTAAATTATCTCAATACCCCCTTTTGCCCGCCATTGCCTCATTGCCTTCTGGAACAATTACGCTAGTTCCCTTGTTCTTGCATACACTTTCTATTCTTGTTTTGGGCACCTACTCTTATCCTCCTTGCTGCCACCTAAGATTCACTACTCACCCTCTTATTTACATTAGATATTTCCACATTTCATGTTTGTTTTGAGCTCTAGGCTCCTCTCACATATTGCCCCAACCCTCCAGTGAAACACACTATGTTTTCTACTTTCAGATAACCCTGATATGATATGGCCTCAATCTCAGGCCATTCACCCTACTCTAGCATACATCTGACCTCGCAAGTCTTGTAGCTGATAAGATCCATTGGAAAAAACTTCTTGTATAATAAAATGTCCTTCCCACCTGACTTTAAACTTAGTCTGAAATGTAGTATCTAGAGCATTATTATACCTGAGGACCAACATTCCCTTCTTTGAGTCTTTGCTACTCAGCTTATCATTAAAAGTTTCAATTCTCTTCTTTTGACTGACCATTTCATACCATTTAATTTCTTCCTCTCTATCCAACAGTAAAGAATATAAGCTAGTTGTAACAAAAAATCAAGTGATGGTAGCATCACATAGCCAGTAGCATTCTTTTTAGATACCCTAAATTCCCACACTGCTCTATCCAAGTACATGTCTCGATCACTGGGATGATCTTCCACTAGTGTGAATAACAATCTCTGCAACACTCCATTAAAGATTTCTACCAACCCATTGCATTGGGGATGGTATGGTGTGGTAAACCTATGTTTGATTCCCAATTTCTTGGTCAGATCCTTGACTAAATCAGCTTTAAACTCCTTCCCTTGATCACTCACTAGTTCCAAAGGAACACCAAACCTACATCAAATCATTTCATACACAAACCTACAAACCTGTTATGCAGTAGCATTGCCCTAGCCTCTGGCCACCTGGTCAAATAGTCCACAACAGTGATGATGTAAAACTTAATACTTTTAGTTCCTAGAAGAGGCCCTATTACATATATTCCCCACTTCTCAAAAGCCCCATAGCTCATAATGTGATGCATGGGCTCATGAACTAGAATCTTCCTTTGAAAAGCTTGACATTCATGACAACTTCTACACCAATGGTGGATGTCTCTATTCATGCTTGCCCACATAAGCTTTGATATCAATATATTCCTCTTTATAATGTCAACCCCATAGTGGCAATCACAACCCTCTTCATGACAAGCTTTCAGAGAATTCATGATTTCATCTTGGTACAGAACTCTTCTCAAAACAACATCATTTCCTTTATGATACAATGTGTCTCCAATCAATACATATTTCAAAGCTCTTCTAACAACAGTCTTCCTATTTGAAGCATCCAACTCTTTTCTGGAAAAACCAGTCAAGAGGATGTAATCTTCTTCATAAAGGTTTCTCTACCTTGATATAGTGGTTCTTGGACTGTCTCACAGCATATAAATCCTTGGAGAAAACCTCATGGGCTCTCATGTTGTCTTCCCTAGATATATGCCATATCTGAAAGGAATGGAAACAATTTAAGACCTTCCTCACCTTGAAAAACCAGGTCTTCATCTCATTTTTGTTAACTTTCCAAGTTCCTTACGCCTCCCTTATAACAAGTAGAGAGTCCCCCTTTATAACCAGTCTTCTAGTCTTCCTCTATCTGCACTCTTCAAGACCCAAACTGAGGCTTGCATACTCAGCCTCATTGTTGCTTTTAACTTAAATATCCTGGCTGCCAGACCACAGCTCTTTACCTTGTTTTCTCACAAAAACAAACCAAGCTCCCTCTTTACCTAGACTTCTTTTAAATCCCCATCAAAGTATAGAGTCCCATCTACATCCTACAATTCTTCATGCAACCTATGATCTGGAACCACCTGCTTTTCAATATCCTTAATAGGTTTGGGCTTCACCTGTACGTCTTTGTAAGTTAACATGTCTGCCATATGGGCCCTCACATTGTCTTCCTTAGTAAAGCTCATATCAAACTCTTGCAATGCCATGATCCACTTCTGCACTTTTGGGTTATCCCGATGATACTTCATCGCATGGGGTAAAAGATTACAGGAAGTAAGCTCAATAAAAGGTCTATAAATCAAGTAGGACTTCAGCCTCTTTGTAGCATATACAAGTGTCGAGACCAATAGCTCAACCTCATGCTAGGCCTTCTCAATCTCACCTTTTGCCCTGCTGATGTAAAAAACAGGTCTCATATATGACTGCTTGTGTTGATTCTAATCTCTAACCTTCGGCTGACACAAATGAACACCTCTTCACCTTTAATCCGACTTGGTTGTTACCTCCAAGTGTCCTCCTCGATAAAATCAGACCTCCAAGACTTTAGATCTTTAGCCTAAAAGCCTTGGCTGACCCCAGCTGACAAGTAGCTGACCTAAATCTCTCCCAACTGTCACAGATCAGATATAGACTGTCTCACAAATCAGCCCATTAACTAATGACCCCATGCAAAAAAATATCCGTCAACATCAGCACACTACTTCAAAAACTTGCTTTAGAACTCCATAACACTTGTCACCATTCCTTTGCCAACCTGAACAGGCCTCAATTGATACAGAAATGACAGAAAACTATCTCCAAAATTCTCCTTTTTGTTTCCAGTCCAAAATGAGTCCTCCAAGATCCTCTATAATCCTCCCGTATAGCTAATCTTATAACCACTACCCTAGGGGACTACCAAACTCTTGGCTGATCCTTTTCTGGCCTCTTGCTGACAAAAAAACTGACTGAAACATGTCTCAGAAGTCTGGCTCAGAAATGATCAAATTTTGATAGCAGTTTATAATAGATGCCTATAGCAAATTCCAGACAAAAACACATCCTCTTGATCTCTAGATTGTCCTAATATGCATCCTCCTTGCTCTCTTATTTTTCTCCTGGTCTAGCTAACCTCAATGTCTTAACCCCAAAACCATGCTAAACATTCCCTTATGCTATACGGACCTTGTGCCTCGACATTAATCCAAATGGTCTCTTGACTATTACCGACTCTACTTTCAAAGGTAAAACCAACCAACTCAGAAACCTTACCTGGATTAGGATCTTTCTCTTTTATGTCCATAGAATCCTGCTAACCCTTAGGCTGCCCTAATTCCATGAAGATATGACTTTAAAGATTCTCTGCTACACCCACAACTGACTTACTTCTATTGATTGATCTGACTGCTGTGCTGATGATTGCTGATGACGGTTGACTCAACTCGAGCAGACTTTCTTAGACCTGAGTCCTAACAACACCTCTAAACCCTCTAAACACTCAAACCACACAAATATACAACTCTAAAGACATCTAGCTGATCACAATGAACCCACAGCCGATCCAGAACTACCAATTTTTCCCCAAATCCATCTGACTTCTGTTTGGCTTTTGAGTGTCAGACTCAACTTAAGACAACTTCCTTTGCATCCAAAAAGATCAAAATGACCCTTTACCTCATCAGCTAACCCCCTAGACACACAACTGTCTGTAGCTGACACTCTGACCCTATCTAATTGTATTTTTCAACAACAGAAGATGGCTGCTTCAATTATGAGACAGCTTTGACTCTCAAAATGCTAGGCATACCTTCAGAATAGCTCTATCTCAACAAATACAATCAAAAGAACTCAAACCAAACTCCATATCACAAATTCTCATCAATCACGACACAAATACAAGCTTTGAACACTAGGCTTTCTTCATGAAAAGTAAGACAAACTGTCTCAACACCCCTGAGACAATGGGTCCAAACATATCAAAAAACACTGAAAACTTGGGGATTCTTCATAGTCGGTAAGCTCTAGCTATCATGCTCCCAATCATCAGATTCTCACGAACTTGAATTGCAGTGAATTTATAACCACAAACCACAAGTCCTTCCCAAACAGATACAAATCAACACACAAGTTGATTGACAGTAGTAGCAATTGAATAAGAATTGAACTAAATCATGTCTCTAACAGAGTTGTCTCTTAGAATTCTCTATGGACACATCTCGTGTCTGATTCTCTAGACCTTTGGGCCTTCTCTGCTTTGATTTTACCAAGTCCACTTCAACTGCACTACACTCCAGTTTTGCAACTTTCAAAAATTGGAATAACCTCTGTCTGCAGCAGCAGCTAAGTCTCTACACTGTAGATCCCTTACACACTTCACTCTCTTGCTCCCCTTGCTTCTCCTCTCAGTATACTTGTCTATCTCCCGTAAATTATCTCAATATCCCCTTTTTGCCCGTCACCGTCTTCTGAAACAATAGTGCTGGCTCCCTTGTTCTTCTATACACTTTCTATTCTTGTTTTTTGGCACCTACGCTTATCCTCCTTGCTACCACGATATCCCTACCACCTAAGATTCACCACTCACCCTCTTATGTAAATTAGATATTTTCACATTTCATGTTTGTTTTAGGCTCTAGGCTCCTCTCAGAACGTACTCTCTCTCTCTCTCTCTCTCTCTCTCTCTCTCTCTCTCTCTCTCTCTCTCTCTCTCTCTCTCTCTCTCTCTCTCTCTCTCTCTCTCATGCGTGCGTGCGTGCAAACACACACACATGCATGCATACAAGAAAATCTGGACATCCATGTCTCTCCTCTCTTGTATGCTTTTCTACTCTAGTGTGTGTGTGTGTGTGTGAAGAAGTTTGCTTGTAAGGAGCTTGAGCTCACCCTCTCCCTTGCATTCTTCTCTTGGTATCAGAGCGCTCGTTTGTGTAATGAGCTTAAGAGGCAAGCAAGACTTGCATGCTTTTGCTTCAATGAGCTTAAGAGGCATGCAAGACTTGCATGCTTTTGCTTCAATGAAGAGGACTCTCATCTCTCTTGTATGCTTTTCTACTCGTGTGTGTGTGTGTGTGAAGAAGTTTGCTTGTAAGGAGCTTGAGCTCACCCTCTCCCTTGCATTTTCTCCTGGTATTAGAGCACTCGTTTGTGTAATGAGCTTAAGAGCCTGCAAGATTTTCATAGAAATTTTGTAGAAGTGTCGATAGTTAATAGTTTTTAGTTATACAGTGTTTATGTGCATGTTTCATACAGTTTTTATGTGCATGTTTCATACAGACTATTGTGCATAATGGTTGATTTGAAGTTCTTATAAAGATTTTGGGATTTGCACATGTATGGCAGATGTATGTATGTTGATGTGATTGGTTCACATAAAGTGGCTACATAATAACTTTATAGTATCGCTCACTGGTAATTGTGTATTATCTATTAGATAAATTATTAGAGATTGCAAGATTGCTATGAGCGTAGAAGTACAAGTTTGTTTGGCCTATAGAGTATAATATTTGGTGTAGGTGAAAGTTACTATAGGTAATAATGTTTGAAAATCTACCTTAGATTATGAGAGAGAAGTTGGAAAAATACAACTTCCAAGCATGGAAGCTTAGGATGACAAACTTCCTCATGGGAAAAGGATATTGGGAGTTTATTACAAGTTATTTGAAGGACCCAAAGCTCCCTTGACGAGAATCCCACTCCACAACAGGTACATGTCTTTAAAGCATGGTATGAGAGGGCCACCAAGGTTATGTATTAGCTCTCTAGCGTGTTGGATTTTGTGAGATTGGCTATTTGTAGGATGTGGGGAGGCACCTAAAGAAACATGGTATACCTTGGTTAAGATATGTAGCACACGTAATAAGGCTAGAAAGATGTAGTTAAAGTAGGAGTTTCATAATGTGTCAAGGCAAAAGTTATATATCAATGATTACTCAACATTAAAGGTGAGAGGGATTATGGATTCTCTTGTCTCTATTAGAGCACCAATTGACTTGGTGTAAGTTATACAGTAAATGGGCTTGGATAAGATTATGACCAATTTCAGACATCTATCAAAACTCGAGAAAATTTTCCTTGTTTTTAGGACCTTATAAACCTTTTGATTAGTGAGGAGATGAATCTTGATCTAGAGGCCAAGGTGTAGGTTGATATGGAAACATAATTGATGGACACCATTAACATCATTCTCAATCACAACAAATGGAAGAGACAAAGAGGCCGAGGTGGATGGAAAAGAAACCAAACTAGAAATAGCATAGACTGCTATTATTATGGAAAACCAAGGCATATGGCAAAGGACTGTTGTCGAGAGTAGAATGATATAAAAAGTAAGAAGTTGAAATAAGGGAACTATACCTATTCAAGTAAATAGGTTGAAGATAAAAGTGAGTAACTATTTCTAATACAACATATGCTTAGTTTCACGACTATAGATGCATCAAATTCAGGTGATGTATGGTATGTTGATTCTAGTGCATGTAATTACATGACCAGACATGTTGAGTGGTTTAGAGAATTGAGGGATTTAAAAAGACTAGGTTATGTAGAAATATGTGATGATACAACACACCCTATTGTGCATGTTGGGAAAGTCCCTTCGTCTATGCATGATAACAAAATGAAGTATCTTGTTTATGTGCTTCATGTGCCGAACATAACAAAGAACCTGCTTTCTATTGGACAAATGAGTTGGGTATGCAAGGAAGGTTTAATCCTCATAGATATTACGTGAAAGATTTTAATAACCAGTGTTACTTGGTTATTGCAAAGGGAAATAGAGTTGGCAAAATGTTTACGTTGGATGTAAGCATGCCTGAAGTGAAGGCTAAAATGTTTGCACAGAGTATATGTGTGATTGCATACATTGATATTTGGCATAAATACATTGGACATGCCAATATTCAGTGGCTAAAGAATATGCAGGCCCAAAGTATTGTTACAGATTTGCCAAAGCTCAAAGTGGATGTAATGCATACATTATGTGAAGTGTGCCAATTGGGTAAGTAGGCCACGCATAAATTTTTATACGATAAGCACGTAAGTCAAAGATCTTTGGATGTGGCACATTCTAATGTTTAGGGACCAATAAATATGGCATCAATTAGATAATGCCATTATTATATATATTTTATTGATCACACTAGGAAAGTGTGGGTGTATTTCATAAAAGAGAAAAGTGAAGTGTTTATTACTCACTTTCAGAGCTTTAAAATATGGTAAAGAAAGACAAAGGCATACACATAAAGTACCTAAGTTCAGATGGTGGGGGAGAATATCTCTCCAATGGATTCACTAATATATAGAGGCAATTTACATCAATGTAGGTATACCCTGCGGGGCAAAGTGGGATTGTAGAAAGAAAAATTATAGAAGTTTCCCGTGTATTGATGAATGAGAAAGGGATGCCTCATTATTTTTAGGTTGGAAGAAGTAGTATAGCAACTTCATTTTATATCATGAAGAGGATACCCATTGTGGTAGTTCATGGCATGATACTTGAACAAAAGGTTACTAGCAGAAAGCTAGATTTTGGCACACTTGAAAGTGTTTCGATGAATTGCTTATGTACATGCACTAGTGAGAAGTAAGTCAGATCCCAAGGTAGAAAAATATATATTCATTAGTTATTCCCTTAAGCATGATGGTTATAGATGCTATAACCCCACTACTTGTGAGATGCGTAAGAGGCAAGTTTTAAAAGAATAATTTCTTAGCCCAGGCATTGTGTATTAAAAATTCTCTCATGGGAGTAGATGCAAAGGTAAATGAGTAAATATGTGAATCAATTATCAAGTCTAAAAGATAAAGAACATTTTGGATTAATGTAGTGTTGGTGGTTGGAATTGGGCTAGTAGGTATTGCATTTTCACTTGCCATCTTATATTCGTACATTGGTTTTTGGGCTTGGGCTGATTGAATGTAAGGCACTACGGTAGGTTTTGGTTTATATGGTGTTTTTGCACATAGATAAATATTTTGAAGTGGGATTCAAGTAAGGTACTAAGGTAGGTTTTGGTTTATATGGTGTGCTTGCACGTAGACAAACATTTTGAAGTGGATTCAAGTAATTTAGGTAGTAAGATCTCTTGGGATTTTTGGAGTGATTGTTGTTTAATGACATCATTATAGTTACCTTACAAAGGCTAGAATCTAATTATAATTCCTCAAGTTTATCCATGTGCTCAATACGAAAAGATAGGTCTAGGACATGATGGTTCCTCTAACGTACGATACACGTAAGCATGATAAAAGTCCGAAAGTAGACGAGTTGGCAAAATTGGACAACAATTTAAGTAGCTAGTCAATCTAGTCAATTAGTCTTTGCACATGCGTTCGAACACGGGACTGATGAGGTAGCCCTCCACAATTTATACGATAGCTTGCAAATTTTGGTGTCACCTTATTTTTTTCTAAGTTGCTCTACCCAATGCCACAACAATCCTAGTTCTCTTGCCTTAGTTTGTATCCCTTTAATGCCACAAGATTTCCAAGTCCCATGCCTTAGTCCCCTACAAGCCAACTCTACCTTATAAACTTCCTTGACGTATAGACTCTTGTGGTCTATAAGATTGACCACCTTGCTAGCCTACATTTCATTCCTATTTTCCATCAGGCAATGAAAGGAAAATGGATATGGCCTAAATCAAAGAGTGCAAGGACATTTTCCACTCTCGAGTTCATTGGCTGTGAGCATACTGAATGCATTTTTTTGTGTTGCAAGAGAGGATATTGAATTTTAGATGCCACTAAGGTAGATTCCAACTCAAAAGCTTGAGAGCCTATAAGTTTCCTTGACGTATAGAATCTTGTGGTACATAAGATTGACCACCTTGCTAGCCTACATTTCATTCCTATTTTCCATCAGGCAATGAAAGGAAAACGGATATGGCCTAAATCAAAGAGTGTAAGAACATTTTTCCACTCTCGAGTTAATTGGTCTCATGAGCGTAGTGAATGCATTTTTTTTTTTTTTTTGGTTTGTGTTGTGAGAGAGAGAGGATATTGAATTTTAGATGTCACTAGGGTAGATTCCAACTCAAAACCGCGAGAACTACTTTGGAGTTGGGAAGAGCCTATAAGAGTTCAAGATAGCCTCCGTGTGAAGCCGGACATGTCCCCGAACCACCGAGTGTGAAAACGGACATGGCCCTAAACCCCATTATAAAATGTGCATATGGAGTATAGTAGGTTTAACGACATGGCCAGGGTTCTGTTGCAACGGAGCTTTCTTCCATCTTCTGCCATCACCCATCGGTTCTTATGCAGCCCCCGAGCTCTGTCAACCTGCGCCTGCCCTCCTGGCAAGGCCTTCCTCTTTGATCGTCATGGCAACCCCGAAGAAGTTGTCAAGTAAGCTGAACACAAAACCTTAATACATCTCAGCCATTACTAATCATGCAATTTGTCAAGTAAGTTGAACGCAAATACTTACATTAATAATGATGCAAGTTGCAAAGTAAGCTTGACACAAATCCTTAATACATCTTTGTGTTTGTAGCCTGCCTAGCTATATAAAAAAAGCCTACTAGTCCCTCACAACAAGCATTCCTCTTTAAGTTCAAGAGGATTGTTTCATAGAGGAATTACCTCACCTTTCCACCTTAGACTAAATGTTAATAATAAACAATATTGTTGATCATGAAGTCCTAAATATGCTAATAGTACTGACCTAGAAAAAATAAATAGTGAGCCATGTAAGAGGTAAATAGTGATCCATCTTAAGAAAACAAATCATGAAGTCCTCAACTAGTTACTAGTATTGATGTGGAAAACAAAATACTGAGCCATGTAAGTTGTCAATAGTGATCCATGTTAAGAAGATCAATGAGTGAAAAGATTATAAATTGCAAAGAAAGTTAGTGAGTCCTTTATAGGGTGAAGAGATTGACGGTTAGCCATTAAGAGGTTCCAAGAACTAGGGTTAAGAGTATTCGAGAGCCAAGGGTCACCGGCTCAAAAGCAAGCTCACCCATTTGGTGGAGTGGGTGGGGGTTGGCTAGGGGAGAGCTGTTGGAATGAAACTAGTGGCTATGAAAGGGCCACGTGTGAATGTCGAGATCAATAGTTAAGAGGCCAAATATCTTGAGTGAAGAGCTTTGATTGTTATTTGTGTGAGCCATGCCCATGTGTCTCTTCAACATCCACCCAGATTTCGATGAGAGTGTTATCTTCACATATAAAAGGCTCATGATCCACCGACATTCTCTAGACAATTCTACTCATGCATCTTTGGGATCCAGTCTCTTAGCTCCACATAAGATAACTCAACATTTTCATGTGAATTTGACTTGAGTGTCCTATCGGCTTTTATGCCATGTGTTATAGAAGGAAACGATTAGTGTCCCCAAAACATCAGATGAGTTTGAGTAGGTGCAAACCCCTTGCAAGTGGAGTTCTTAGTCTCGTATTATGTAGATATTCATGAGTCCTTCATAGTGCTAGAAGTGCTTATTAAACGTACATATAGGTGCAAGGAACTTGAAATGCATCCCGTACATCATAGACTTTTTTTTGTTGATGATGTTTGAATCTTTTTCATTAAAGAAAAGAAAGCATGTTTTAACATGCAAGAATCTTATGTGATCCATGTGTTTGTTACCATTAGAAATTATTCAAGATTAAAGCTTTTTCATTTCTGGTACACAAACCTTCTCATTCCAGAATGGCAATCCATTCCCGATAAGGAATTGACCACCTGCCACACTCACAGATGGCATGAATCCTAAGTCTCGGTCTATATCTATGGAGCTCCCTCCCTGGACCTACTATCGATATCGACCAAAATGACTGTTGGTCTCACATAGCCCTCTTAGAGAGTCAGGTAGGTCAGCCCCTAATCTCGGTGAAGTTCAAAGAGTTCACCTCCCTAATTCTACTCAATGCATTTGCCACTTGATTCAAGCTACCCTTCCGATACTTTATTTCCATATTAAAGTCTTGTATCAACTCAGTCCACCGTGCCTTTCTCTCCCTCAACTCACAAATGCACTTAATTGACTCATGGTCGGTTAGCACAACAAACTTGGTTCCATAAAGATAATGTCGCTAAATTTTTAGAGCATGAAAACCAACCGCATACAACTCTTTCTCCTGAGTGTGCCATCTGACTTCCACATCATCAAGCTTCTTGCTTTCAAATGCCACAAGTTTGCCATCCTAGAATAATGTTGCGTCTATCCGGAAATCACGAGCATCTCTCTTGACCAAAAATGGTATGCTAGGTACCAGCAAGGCCAATACAGGTGCTTCCTTTACCTTAAGCTTGAGAGCTCGAAAAGTCTCATCAAGCTTCTCATTCCAAGAAATCGGGCTGGTGGACTTATTCTCTCTTTCTTGAAGGAGGTCCGTGAAAGGTACGGTTAACTGCGAATAATACCTCACCGACTTCTTAAGAAAGATGATGAATTCTTAAAATGCCCAAAGTTGCCTTACAGTTTGAGGAACTAGCCAATCTAAATCCTTGTGTATCCATTCAGAAATCTGATGTTCTAGATATATGAGTTCTCTTTTGAAGAACTCACACTTAGGATACTTGGCACACAATATAATTTCACCGGTTGGTGTGAAATGTTTGGTTGAACGCAATACTAATCAATACACTTAAATACACCAAGATTTAATGGACAACAAGCACAATACAAGATGTAAATTGCTGAATTGACATGAGACGCACAATGAGCTGGAATGGCCGGTCCCTCCCTCAAATAATGTTTATTGATCTTGAGAGAATCAAGTACATAGTGTCATGGGCATTTTTGACGAGATTTCCATATCAATGCATATGAATACAATATTGCAAACAATATGAAGATCTGCACTCTCAAGTACCCATGTTCCTTACCATCTGCTCTCTATTGTTCCACCCACACATGGTAAAAACAATCTGCAAGAGAGATGTAGGACAAGAGAACATTACATAGGATATGTGGACATGGAGTCTTGCTCCTCCCTCCTGCTACTTGCTTCCATAATTGAACATTAAAGCTTACCAATTGCAAGTAGAGTTGATGACAGCATGGAAGTATTTGAAGTGTTGAAATCTTTAGTTTGTCGCGATTCTTCGTGACAAAAGTCTTCAAGTGGATGCAGGGAACCTGGGAAAGCTTCCCCCATGGTTCAGCTTGAGAAAGAAAGACTGAAATTAGGGTTTGCAGTCAAAAGACCAGAAATTACAGCAAATAAAAGGGTTGTTTTGCTGAATTTGAGTCATTGGGAGTATGTAGAAGAGTGAATACAGCCTGGAAACACTCTTGGAAGCTTGTAAAACACTTAGATATGGTGTAGAGAAGGAGAAAGTGCAGAAAATACAGCTAAAAGGTCTCATGAAGAAGGCACCAACTTCTAGAGAGAGAAAGAAGAGAGAGGTGACGAGATGTCCAGCCTGGGTGTCAAGCAGAGAGGAAAGGTTGCTCGGGGTTCAAGCTGGGATGGACACATGGCTGGTTGCTCTCTTTGAACAAAGGGGATAAGGTTTGGGCAGTGGGCATTGAGCTTTGTCTATCTTGGGACATCAGTGTGTGAACACACGATTGGTCATAATTTATAAGTGAGTTTTGGTCGCCCTAAACTTAATATATTAAGTGTGTACACATTCACTTATAAATTAATGCTAGTTCCTAAGGCTAGGTTTTGACCAATACTTACCACCTATCACATGCCGCATAACCATGTCAGCAGACAGACAGTTTCACACGCATGGTTCATGGGCGGGCGACCCCTTTACCTGGAACTACACATTGTTCAGGCAAGCATGAAAACAACATGCAAATTGAATTTGTAGGCAAGCACGTAAAGATTCTATGCAATGCATCATTGATATGGATAATCCCTGTTCATGAGTACACCAAAATAGACGTGTTCCATGCAAGTACACGAGGTACCAGACCCAATGGAACACCAATCCTCTAGGCATGTTTGGGCACAAGTCCAACGGAAAACCAAATCCACAAGATCAAATGAGTGGCATCAATCCCCGGCATATGCAACTGCCATGGATGCCAGTCCAATGTATATACATAATGAGAAAGCACGGGTGGACCACTTAGGTGGCCAAATGATGACATACAACTTCTCTCGCCTTGAAATAAGACGATATGGAGATGTACAACATGCTCCTCCAAAGTATGACTACATATCAAGATATTATCCAGAAACACGACCATAAATTTTCCTAAATAATCTCTAAAGAGATCATTCATCATCACCTATCAATCAAATCATCTGCTTTGGAAAGGGGATATCTATTCTTGACTATAACTCTGTTGATGAATAATCTCTAAAGAGATCATTCATCATCACCTATCAATCAAATCATCTGCTTTGAAAAGGGGATATCTATTCTTGACTATAACTCTGTTGAACTATTTATAGTTGCCACATGTTCTCCAACTTTCGTCCTTTTTGTGCTTTAGAAGTACCGGTTCCCCAAGGAGATGTACTCTTACGAATCTGTCCCATCGTGAGATATTCCGACAACTGTTGGACAATTTCATTCTCTTCCAGCTGGCTCATTTCG
The DNA here is from genome assembly GCF_041138505.1 of Cibotium barometz. Classification (NCBI taxonomy): domain Eukaryota; kingdom Viridiplantae; phylum Streptophyta; class Polypodiopsida; order Cyatheales; family Cibotiaceae; genus Cibotium; species Cibotium barometz. Next base: position 32,742,976 of record NC_141054.1, read on the forward strand.
TAAGGTGCAATGCTCACAGGCGTACTATAGGAATAAAAGGTGTTATGAAGGTAGAGTGAGACAGCAAGCTAGAGCTCCCCCCATAGCTAGCTTGTCCCCCCTCTGGTTTGCCGTCGCACGCATCCCTCCCATCCCCAACGCAGCCTGTGTGTGGCCCCCTGTCGTCTCCTGCCCTCTCACTTTTGCCTAAGCCCCCTTCTGCCCTGTTGCGCATGCTGTCCACGCCCTCCTGCTTCCAGTGTTGGACATGTCATCTCCAGCTCTCTTTTACTCCATTTTATCCCCTTTTTATCCATATATTTATCTGATATTTTAGGGATTTTTCCCATATTTCTTAGGCTATTTTAGGCATTTTTATCTATCGTGGACATTTGTCCTCCAATGCTACTGGCCGATTGCTACACCTGGGGCCAGGGCACAACAGATGTGAGTCCTCCTCGCCCCATGCCCCATGTATGATGTACTACACCCCACCATCTCCACTGGGTGGAATTAGTAGTATACCACCTATCATGATTGTACATCTATAGCATGCTAGATAGTGACTGCACAATGAGTTGCATATGACTAGGATTAGCTTTTCGTTTCAGTTTTTCTTTCCATGATACTCAGGACATGGACTTGTTGTATACAGATTTGTCTCATAGGCTAATCTGGCCTTCCGTAGATGTTAATATATCTTTTCTTTTCTTTTTCTACATGAGATGTATATAAGCATGGCCATTGTGCCTTAATTTATTAATTCAATACATTCAATCAATATTTCAATTCCTAGCTCAAGTGTTGGATCTCTCTTGGTTGTCTACTCTCTCTTGTGTGATCTCTATTTGCTTCCGCTTCATATTCACATATTCTCACATGGTATGAGAGATCTTGTGCTTCCACAGATCAACAAGAAGAGTTTTCAGCCTGCGTTATTTTTTTCTCCTCTACTCCCTTGGCGGCTGCGTTTTGGAGATCTACTTCATCGCACAAATCAGCGTTTTTCTGCAACAGCACCTTGCTGTGTTTTTTTCCCAGCCCTCCCTCTCCTTGAATTCTGTCCTTACCCTGGACTAGTGGTAGCACTGTGCACTTGCTCCATTAGCCTCTCCCTCCCTTACTTCATTGCGCATCGGGTTGGCTCTGGTCTTCACCCATGTGCCTTGATCTCCGGTAGGAGTACAATTCTACGTCTTTCACCTCACCTCACCTAGCATCGAGGGAAGAGTGGGCAACCTGTGGGTACCTACTTGCAACCTTTCCACTGTAAATTCAAGAGGATTCCATGGCTTCTACACCAACTGTCATCTCTTCATCCATTTCTCAACTTCCCAAGGAATTCATCTTAGATGGAACCAATTATCTTGATTGGGCACTGCAGATGAAGACTCTCCTTCGATATCATCGGCTATGGGTATTGTTTCTGGTACTAATGCCTCTCCCGATGCTACTTCACCTCAGGCTGAGATCGATGCCTGGGTTGACAAAGATGCAAGGGCTCATGCCTTTATCTTCTTCAACATAAAACCCTCTATTGCTCGTCAATTTGATGACAATGATAAGGAAACTACGGAAGAATTGTGGGATACCATCCAAAGGAGGTATCACTGTGAGAACTCTGCTCAGAAGGTAGCCTTGGAAAATCAGCTCTCCAATTTGAAGATCGTTGATATTGCTAACATCATGGATTATGTTACGAAGTTCATAACCATTCAGAAGCAGTTGGTCTCTTTGGGGAGCAAAGCTACCGATGAGAACTTTGTCAATCGACTCCTCGCCAAATTGCCCGAGACTTTCTTTGCTTTTTGTGATACTATATCACTTCTTCCTTCTACTCTTGATCTACATACCATTGTTGTTATGCTTCAAGAAAGGGCCATGAGATAGAAGACCAACTAGGGTACTTCCGAGACCCTTCTTCAGGCTAAGGGCAAAAGCAAATGGCAGTCTAAGGTTTCCACGAGCAACAAAGGTGACCACAAATTTGCAACAATCCCTCTCATAAAGAGCTTACTTGTCATTATTGTCGTCTCAAAGGTCACATTCAGCCTGATTGTTGCAAAGAGAGAAGGTGGTTCTGCTAAGAAACCCCCTAATCAAACCTCTTCATCCACCAACCAAACTCAAAAATCCTCGTCTACCAAGGAGACCAACCAAACTCAAAAATCCTCGTCTACCAAGGAGACTATCTTCATTGGTATTGAGGAGTCTCTCTCTGACTCTCCTGTTCCTTCCACCTCACGTCTTACGGATTGGGTGGTTGATAGTGGGTGTACTACTCACATGATTCTTGACAAGATCATTCTTCATGACATTTGTCCCAGCTCTCCGACGATGTCCATTGTTGATGCTTCCAACTTGGAGACGTCTTTGGTTGGTAGTGTGCGACGTCTTTGGTTGGTAATGTGCGACTTAACTCTTCCGCGGGCTAGCCTTCTACCATTCGGGATGTGCTTCGTGTTCCCAAGCTCTCCAGTAATCTCCTCTCAGTTTTTCGGATTGCGGAGAAAGGATATGGCATCTTCTCTGTCCTACACCAACACCTTGCAGATTGTTGCCATGGGTATCTAGGAAGGTGGTCTTTATCGGTTGAAGGACTTTGGAGGCTCTTTGAGTCCCAATCTCATTTGCTGCAACTTCTTCACAGCTATCATGCCTTGGTAGCTCATGTGGATACAGATTTGTGGCATGCTCGCTACGGGCATTTGAATTGTACTTCTCTGCAGCTGCCGTTGTCTTCTCAACAAATGGTCGAGGGTATTCCACCACTGAAACCCTCCTAGTCCACTTGTGTGGCTTGTCTTCATGGCAAGCAATACCAAGATGCCTTTCCTCACAAGGCTACTCATCACGCTTCTCATATTCTAGAGCTCATTCATATGGACCTGTGCGGCCCCATGCGGACTACTACCCAAGGAGGAGCCATGTACTTTATGCTTATTATTGATGATTACTCACACAAAGTTTGGGTTTATCTCTTGACAGAAAAATCTCAAGCCTTCTCCCGCTTCCAAGAGTGGGTGACTTTGGTCGAGACTGCGACCACACAGAAGGTTCGATAAGTTTGCTCCGACAATGGAAGTCTGCTCTGACAATGGAGGAGAATTCATCTCCAAAGCCTTCCATAATTTTTACTCACAAAAAAGTATAAGCGTTTAATTTTCCACACCGCACACTCCTTAGCAGAATAGTGTGGTTGAACACAAGAACCGGATTGTTCAGGAGATGACCCGTACCATGCTTTCTTTTGCTGATCTTCCTCCCTCTTTCTGGGGAGAAGCTGCGAGCATTGCTGTCTACATCATCAACCGTTCTCCTACAAAGGCGATTTCTCATAGGACTCCAGAGGAGGCTTTTATTGGACAGAAACCTTTCGTCTCTCATTTTAGGGTTTTTGGTTGTGATGCCTATGTTCATATCCCTGATTTGACAGATCCAAATTTGATCCCAAGTCCAAGAAGTGCAAATTCCTTGGATATAGCTCTCATTCCAAAGCTTACAGATTATGGAATTTGGAGTCATGATCCTTGGTGATTTCTCGCGATGTTCACTTCTCATCAGGCGATTCTCGCTCTCATCCTGAGTGCCCCCCTTCGCTTTGTTGGATCTCCCTCATACCACCCCCCCCCCTCGGCCTCTCCTGAGCATGCACACCGTCCACCGGCCACTCTAATCCGGAGTGGAGACAACAGACCAGCTCGGTGTGCTGACTGATTCACCATTTTATACTGAGCCTGTCGAGATGACCATTGTTGCCTCCCAATGTGCTCTCTCCCTAGAGTATCCCTCCCCCGCCTTGAGCGAGGTCTTGGGGAAATGAATATGTGAGGGAGGCATGCCGGCTATATATACTACTACATGTAGGCAGCCGACTGGAGCAAAAGACCTCCACGACCTGGAAAAATACCCAGGACAATAAATGGGGAATAAATATGGGTAAAATATGAGTGAGGGGTGACCAGTCTCTCAGACTAACATGGTCAGCCCTAGAGGCTAAAATAGGACACCAAATAGGAAGCCAGCAAGTAGGGGATGGTCTAACACCCCCTCTCAGCACCGGATGGTGAGCAAACTCCAAGAGTTAGAGACGCCATCCTTGATCAAAGATGAAAGAGTGCAGAAACAGGTACCAAGAAAGCTCCACAAGCAATCTCCTCTGCAACTCAGCTACAAAAGCAACAGAACAAGCTGCCAGGTACACCGCTCCTCTGGAAGAAAACAACCATACAGGCTGCGACGTGCTACTCCAAATAATGGTTCCAAACCCAAGTGTAAGAACACTCACCGTAGTCGAATGTCGTGTATCCAGCCTGGAGAAGGTATGAAAAACGTCATAACCAACCAATATTAGATCCTGTATATAATCAATCCTGGGAGAAACAAACTGCTCCTCACTGGAACCCTCAAAAGAAAGAGTCAATATGCTCCATGTCACCAATTGGCCAACCATTTGGTCCATCTCCAGATTTGTGTCTCGTTCACTTGAGGCCAGGCCGGTGTCTCATGTGAAGGGGCCATTATTTTTGCATAACATGGACGGGAGCGAGACTGGTGCCACCCGTGTGTTAGCAGGATGGTGTCGTATGGACGGGAGCCAGACTGGTGCCACCCGTGTATGACATGGACTGTGTTCTATCCATGGGATTGTACGCCATGGAAGAGCCAGTATTTGTGCCGTGTCTTGCCTATGGGATTGTCACTCCATAGGGAGGCTCGTGCTGCCTGGATCTGTGTCTTACCTATGGGACTGTCACTCCATAGGAAGACCGGGATTTATGTTTTCTGTCGTGCCATCATTGTGCCCGACAGAAATGTTTAGTACTTGTTCCATGAACGGGAGATATGTCCATGATACTGTTTGCACATGCATTCATGTTTTGCATGTTTGGAACTGTTTTCGCGTGACTTGTATTCTTGTGTTTGCTTGTTTGACATGCCACTTACTGAGCGGGGGCGCCTGCCAGTGAGTCGTGAAGTTTGCTCTGTCTTCTGACGAGTTTTATTGCGTGTGAACAGGTGGTAAGTGTATTGCATTTGTTTATTTCATAGCATTCTTTCTAACCTTTGTTTTTTATAAGGTTGCAGTTTCACACTCATTAATGAGTGGGCACCCTTCCCAATATTTCATGGTACCTTTAGAAGGGTGGGCACCCATTTTGGGCCCACGTTTGAGTCATGGTGGGAAAGGGAACCCCTCGTGTGTGGGGTGGGTGCATGGCCACCTGCCCACCCCCCACCTTGGAACCTTTGGAACTGGCCGCCTCCATGCAAGCAAGGTGGGCCGGCTAGCTGTTGGACGTGTGCCCTCTCCATCGCTTACATATATACGACTGTGCAGGCGACCGCTTCATCCGGCCATAGTCACAGGGGACGGAGGGGACGGAGCCTTGGAACGTCGGGATCGCGAAACGGGACGGCGCAGGGACGGGGACGGACGGACGTCCCCCACAGGGGACGGCGGTCGGGGACGGCGGTCGGAGACGGCGCTCTGCAGGGACGACAGAGAGCCGTTGCGCTTGCCGTTGCTCCTGCCGTCTTTTGGCCGTTGCGCCTGCCTCCCCGTTTCTAGCCGTTTATGGCTGTTGGAAATCTCCCTAGCAAAGAAACGCTGATCTCATGCGCAGGGCCCTCTCCCCACTCCAATCTTTCTCCCCAACAAAGAGATGCAGAAAACGTCTACTTCAAGTCTCTTGCTTGGTAGCTGTATTCATCTCAGTTGTACATGGACATCATCTGGTTCATTGAACCCATGGAGCATTGTATCACTTAAATACTCCCAATAATATATCATATATTGAGGGGGGGGGTCGGCCCGTTCCGGCCCCAGTGCTGGTGTCCATTGATCAACATTTCATTTCATTTTCAGTTTTCAGTTGTTATTGAGTTGTCCATTTATATTGTGAAATTTAAGTTGTGCTATTACGCGTGTGGGTGTCCAACGGAGTCTATTCCCACTTGATGGGATCGGTTTCATTGGTATCAGAGCACGGTTATTTCCCTCTTCTTAGTGGGGAAACGAACCTGTGTATTGGACACCCTGTTTCTAGCACACTTTTCACAATGGATAGCCAAGGCAACCGTTTGGAAGTGCCTAATTTGAGGGGTCCATCAAGTGCCTCGCGTGGTTCTGATGCTTTACAGGGATGAGAGGGTAAATGATAGTGATACTGTCTCGTGGAAAGACACTTATGCAAGAAGAAGAGCCTGATGCAATGAGGGTTGAATTGGAGCATATGAGAAAGCTTTTGCCGGCACAAGAGCAAGAGCTGAAATTTTTGCATGAAGATCCCCATGTGCAAAGTGCCATTGAAGCAAGGAAAGCCGATGCAATGGTGGACATGACTTTTGAGTCCATGGCACGAGAAGTGGGCAAGAAGCCAAGGGAGTTGGCAGTTTCCTACCTCCTTCGCAAAGGTGACATCAAAGAGGGGGAAGATGGAGAGCTGAAATTCAGAAATCCACCTCGCTTGAAGCATGGAGATCCCGCATCTCAAAGGTTGAGGTCATTCATGCAAAGGGAAGAGGTGACAGCCACCTCTCGTCATGCATCTTCTCCACAAGGCACAAAGGCTGACAGGTATATGTATACTAGTGCTCATGGAGGGCATGATGGTCACATGTATTCAAGGCATGTATCCCATGGAGGGGGTGACAGGTCTGCCACCAGAAGAGCCTTGCCTACTGAGTTGTCTCATGGAGAGACATTGCCTTATGCAGGAAGGTCACATGCATCTGATTCTCAGGTTCGTGGAGCACATGCCACCGTGCTTCATGAAACTTCCATAATGGCCCATGGAGCCCATGCAGATAGGGCTGCCCCGTTGGATAAGGGGAAAAGAAAAAGAGAGAACCATGAGCCTCATCCCAGAAAGCTCAAGGAATTTAAAGCAGGTGACAAGTCCGTTAAGTTTGATGTTTTTCATGGAGAGCATGACGCTTCCAAGGTGTTAGCATTTGTGGCATAGTTTGATATTGCCTTTAGTGATGAGGACTTCACTGCGAAGTCTAAAGTACGCCATGCTAGCATGTTTTTGAAGGGGACCGCTGCTCATTGGTGGATCACTGAAAAGATCACCAAAGATCCCATTTGCACTTGGAAAGAGTTTAAGGACAGATTTTATGCCCAGTTCCTGCCACCTAATGCGGAGCAAACTCTCACCCAAAAGTGGGATAGACTTGAGCAAAGAGATAATGAAAGTGTGCAACAGTATGTCAATAACTTTTGGAAAGTGTTGCTTGAGGTAACTCCTTTTATGCAAATCACTGAGGATGAAAGAAAGAGGATGTTTCGCTCTGGATTGCAATAACCAGCTTATCGTTCGGGCATTGAATTGCACCCGAAACACACTTTGCAACAGCTTATAGCCTCTGCTCTTGCTACGGAGCAATTGGTGCTCAAAATTAAGCAAGATCAAGGGGGTTCAAAGGGCAAAGATAAGGCTGTCCCAAATCTGCAAAAAGGTGGACAGCCACCTAAAAAGAGCTTCCGGGAGATCCAGAAGGGAGGTAAAGCTGAAAATACCTCATCTAAAGATCATGGGCCAAAGAAGAACAAATTTGGCTTGACCCCCGAGCAAAGGGAGCAATATGCCAAGGAGGGGAAATGTTTTTCTTGTGGCAGCAAAGAGCACATGTTTAGACAATGTCCTGACCGCAAACCAAAGCATGAGGACAAGCAAACCAAGGCTAATGTGCATGGAGTTCCCAATGTGTAGGGAAACACAAAACATGATGCAAAAGAACGGATGGTATGCAAAGCATGGGTTCAAATCAAGGATCAGCCCGCCTTATTTATGTTTGATGATTGTGCAACCGATAACTTCATCTCTATTCAGATGGTAGCTGCCTTGGGTATTGAGGTTGAGAACATGGGACCTCAAATTGAAGCAGAAGCTGCCTTTGTTGGTAAAGAGGTGCAGGTTACCCCACTAATAGGGAAATTGCGCATACATATCCAGGGTTACCTTGATCATGAGCATTTCTTAGTTGCACCACTTAATGGATGTGATGTATTGCTTGGCAAGCCATGGCATCATAGGCTTGAGCCCCGCAAAGAGTACAAGACAAACATGATTTCTTTTATGCATAGAGGCCGCATGCATATCATTGATGTCGGCAAGGAAGGGGATTCCATCTCACTTGTATCTCACATCCAGATTAATAAAGCAATGAAAAAGAGTCTTTCTACGTACTTGGTTTTTGTTCGTGATAGCATTGTACCAAGTCATCAAAATGTGGATGCTTTGACTCACGATAGGCTGAGTTTTCTTCATGCATTCAACGATTGTTTTGCTGATGCATTGCCAGGTGAATTACCTCCCCAAAGGCCCGAGGATCATCGCATAGATCTTGTGCCAGGTAGTTCTCCACCTAACAAACCCGCACACCGTGTGAGTGCCGCACAACAAGAAGAGATCATGAAACAGGTAAATGAGCTTTTAGAGAAAGGTTTGGTTCAGCCAAGTTCCTCACCTTATTGCTCTCCCGTGCTTCTTGTTCAAAAGAAAGACGGGACATTCCGCATGTGTGTGGATTATAGAGCTTTAAATAAGCTCACCATCAAGAATAGATTCCCAATCCCGCGTATTGATGACACTTTGGATAAGCTTGATGGCTCGGCTTGTTTCAGCCGTCTTGATTTGAAGAGTGGTTATCACTAAATACGAGTGGTGCCACAAGATGTCCACAAAATTGCATTCAGGACAGCCTTTGGATTATATGAATTTTTGGTGATGTCTTTTGGTCTCACCAATGCTCCCGCCACATTCAATCGTATGATGGATAGGATATTCCGACCCCATCGCAAATTCACAGGTGTATTCTTTGATGACATCTTGGTTTTCTCCAAGAATGAGCAGGAGCATAGAACTCATTTGGTCACAATGTTCGAAGAATTGCGGAAGCATAAACTTTTCATTAATGCCAAGAAAAGTGAGTTCTTTCTTTCAGAAATACATTATTTGGGTCACATTGTATCCGGGGATGGAGTAACAATGGATCGTGCAAAGATAGAAACCATTCGGAATTGGCCAGAGTTGCAAAATGTACATCAAGTACGTAGTTTTCTGGGATTATGTTCTTATTATAGGTGTTTCATAAGGCATTTTGCTATGATAGCCACCCCTCTACATGATCTCACAAAGAAGAAAACCACTTTTAAATGGACTCCAAAAGAACAGGATGCCTTCTTGCAACTCAAGCATGCTATCATATGTGGACCCGTATTGATTGTTCCCGACTTACAAAGGTCATTCATTATGGAATGTGATGCTTGTGGCGATTGTATAGGAGCTGTCCTAAATCAAGAAGGTCATGCAGTTGCATATGAAAGCCGTCGTTTGCATGATGGTGAGCTTCATATGGATATCTATGAGAAAGAGCTCTTGGCTGTAATTCATGCCTTAAAGATATGGAAACATTATCTTCTTGGGGCTGAATTTGTAGTCAAGACAGATCATCAAAGCTTGAGATACTTTCTATCTCAAACAACGCTTTCAGAGAAGCAGATGAGAATGGCAAACTTTCTTTCCATGTTTCATTTTCAGATTGTTTATACTCCGGGAAAGAAAAATGTGGTGGCAGATGCATTTTCCAGGAGGCCTTATGTGGCTGCAGTTTCAGTGGCCTCTCATGAGGACTTATCTGCTATGTGAGATTTGTATCATTTGGATGCTGATTTACATGCCTCTTATGTGATCAAGGAGGGTTATCTGATGAAGGATAACTGCTTATGTGTGGTGAAGGATATGCGTCCAAAGGTTATGGACGAATGTCACGCTCCACCTTATGCTGGTCATAGAGGTATCATGCCTACTACACGCATGATTGAGCGATATTTCTTTTGGCCAAGCATGCGTAAAGACATTGAGGCATATGTACGTGCATGTATTACTTGCCAAAAGTGAAATTTGACAGGCAAAAGCCTCCAGGTTTACTTCAGCCATTACCTAGATCCCAGCATGGGAAAGTATTACCATGGATTTTATTATGGACTTGCCTAGATCCCAGCATGGGAATGATGCTATTTGGACCATTGTGGACAGGTTTAGCAAGCAAGCTCATTTCTTGCCCGTCAAGAAAACCATTAAATTTTGATCATATGGTCAAGCTTTTTCTTGCTAATATCTTCAAGCATCATGGTATGCCTAAATCCATTGTTGGGGATAGAGATCCCAGGACTACGAGCCTCTTCCGGAGGGCTTTATTTGATAACATGGGCACTAAACTTGAGTTTTCATCAGCTTATCATCCCCAAACGGATGGCCAAAGTGAAGCTGCAAATTCAGCCGTGTTGGATTTGTTGAAGTGTTATGTGGCAGATCAAAAGACTGCATGGGAGAAGTAATACGATCCATGCCTCCACGAGAAGGGCCCTGTTTGATATTATTTATGGCAGAGTGGTATTGCCACCCATCCTTTGTACAAAGGAGAACCACGGTCCATGGGTGGAGCCAGACATTAGTATGGGAGCGCCTGTTTGTGCGTGGTCCTGGAACACCAGTGGGGCGCTCTCTGCGGATTCCAGTGAAGGCACAGGACCGTAGAGATTAGACTTCTTCAAGTGGACCGCTCTCCTTCGAACGTCTACTTTAAGTCTCTTGCTTGGTAGCTGTATTCATCTCAGTTGTACATGGACATCATCTGATTCATTGAACCCATGGAGCATTGTATCACTTAAATACTCCCAATAATATATCATATATTGAGGGGGGGGGGTCGGCCCGTTCCGGCCCCAGTGCTGGTGTCCATTGATCAACATTTCATTTCATTTTCAGTTTTCAGTTGTTATTGAGTTGTCCATTTATATTGTGAAATTTAAGTTGTGCTATTACGCGTGTGGGTGTCCAATGGAGTCTATTCCCACTTGACGGGATTGGTTTCACTCCAACTCTGTACCAAGAGTAGCCAAATGCTGTATAAAAGTATCTTCTGAAAAGGTCGGTGTCGCAAGATGTAAAGACTGTAGAAAAGATGGGGTCCATTTGCTCAAACTCCATAACATGAGTTGCCCAATGCTGCACATAAGTACACACCACTAAGGTGGGCAGCGCAAGATAAAAGGACTCCACATCCCTCTCTGAAAAAGGAAATCGTCGGATTGGTACAAGCCCAACCTGATTCTGATCCAAATCCAAAAAACTCTGCAAGTACCACGGTGCCCCAGGCACGGTTAACAACCACAGATCCAAAGCATCCTACTGGGTCCAAAAAACCATCCTCTAAAACAACAAGCTTGCAAAACTGGCAGGGGAAGGGGCATCAGAAGCATCATAAAGAGATGCAGGGATAGACTCCTCACAATGAGGAAGGGAAGCAGGAATATAAACTGCAGTGGTAACAAAGTCCTCAAAAGCATCATAGATAGCAGAAGACTGTTCCAGAAGTAGAACCAGATTCCAAGAATCAGCAACAGATAAAAGATCCATGTGAAAGGATCACACCACAAAGCGCAAAACACCCTCCTTGTTCTGCAAATACTGCAAAGAACACAAGCTGGGACAAAATAAACTCTCCTCAGGATCTCGGAAAAGATCACTGCTCTCCTCCAAAAAACTGTAAACTCCTGTCACAGAAGAAAGCCCCACAGAAACAAAACAGCTCTTGAAACTGATTCTCAAGTGAAGTAGCTGGAGAAAGGCCCCCTCTGAGTGTAGAAAACTCCTGCGGGAAGCAAAACACAGCCAAAACACTGCTATCCAGCAAAAAATAGCACTCCACCGCCAACAGAAAGCAAGGAACAGGTAGAAACCGGGAAACCGTGTAGGCCAGGAACAAAACACAGGTGTAGATGGTTCCAAAATCAGCAAAACGCTGACTGAAATCTGAAATTCAGAATCCTCCTCAAGTACCAAACTGCCTCCAAAGCCACAATCCAAACAAGAAACCCCCTCTGCAAGTGATCTGTGTCCACTGGAGAAGAAAACACAGCCAAACAAGGGCTACAAACGTGAAAATTCAGGTCAACCAGTGTTCACACCTCCTATGAGGAAAAACGCTGAAGAGAAGGTACCTTCGGGTCCAATAGATGAAGCCCAAGTGAAGGTAGAGCTACCCGCAAGATCGGTTCAGAAAAACGCAGCAACCATGGCTACAAATCTGAAAACGCAGAGGTATAAGGGGCTGTAGAATAGGCTGAATATGGAAACGCTGAAGCCTCAAATCAAGAACTGCTGCAGAGAACAATCAGGGGGTGGGAGGGATGGCACAAGATAACCAGAAAGGATAGGAAAAAGGGAGCCCAGAGAGCTCCAAGATCAGGGTTGGGAAAGCAAGCCCAAACAGGCCAAAAAACGCAGCCTGTTTGGGATAGCTATGTTGCTATCTAGGTGCCACCAAGAAGGATAGGTATGCTGTCCAGAAAAATCACCCTTGTGAGGCTGCCAAGAAGCTGCAAATTGACGCCCTAAAGAGAGGAAACTGCAGACCACTGAATGGGTATCAATCAGCCCTTGAAGAAACGCAAGCTTCAATGCATGAACACAAAAATGCAGATCTGTCCATGGGCGGAAAAATGCAGATATGAAGAGGTAGAGTAGGGAGCATCCGACGCTGAAAATCACCGGCGCTCTGATACCATGATAGAATGTGCAGCAGAAGAAGGGAAAGTGGAAACACAGGAGAGAGAGTGAGAGAGAGAGACGGAGAGAAAACACAGGTGAGAACCTGCTCTCGATATCATCACCAAAAGGAATACATGTCCTGTGCAAGAGGGGAGAACCTCGTAAGTGAGGGATTGCAGCTAGACAAGCTAGGCAAGCAATGAATATGTGAGGGAGGCATGTCGGCTATATACTACTACATGTAGGCAGCCGACTGGAGCAAAAGACCTCCACGACTGGGAAAAATACCTGGGACAATAAATGGGGAATAAATATGGGTAAAATATGAGTGAGGGGTGACTAGCCCCTCAGACTAACATGGTCAGCCCTAGAGGCTAAAATAGGACACCAAATAGGAAGCCAGCAAGTAGGGGATGATGTCTAACACCACCTCTCAGCACCGGATGCTGAGCAAACTCCAAGAGCCAGAAACGCCATACTCGATCAAAGATGAAAGAGTGCAGAAACAGGTACCAATAAAGCTCCACAAGCAATCTGCTCTGCAACTCAGCTACAAAAGCAACAGAACAAGCTGCCAGGTACACCGCTCCTCTGGAAGAAAACAACCATACAGGCTGCGACGTGCTGCTCCAAATAATGGTTCCAAACCCAAGTGTAAGAACACTCCCCGAAGTCGAATGTCGTGTATCCAGCCTGGAGAACGTATGAAAAACGTCATAACCAACCAATATCAGATCCTGTATATAATCAATCCTGGGAGAAGCAAATCGCTCCTCACTGGAACCCTCAAAAGAAAGAGTCAGTCTGCTCCAACTCTGTACCAAGAGTAGCCAAATGCTGTATAAAAGCATCCTCTGAAAAGGTCGGTGTCGCAAGATGTAAGGACTGTAGAAAAGATGGGGTCCATCTGCTCAAACTTCATAACATGAGTTGCCCAATGCTGCACATAAGTACACACCACTAAGGTGGGCATCGCAAGTGTCATGGCCCTGTGAAAATGGAACAGCACAAGTGTGGGCATGGTGGTTGCTGAGTCAGAATATTGAATGATTCACATGTGGGGTGCCCGGACAGAGTTAATGATGTGTGGACATCCCTAGGTGTGAAGGGGGGAACTAGAACATTAGAATTTTAATGTTTTATTAAAGTTGCCTCTAGGCCTTAGTGGCCCCTAGGGAACTTTAATAATAATTAAAGTGGGGGGCCCTAGGATTATTATGGAGAGGGGGCAACTCCACTTTTGGAGTGTGTGCTTCTCTCTCCTCTCTCTCTCTCTCTCTCTCTAGCTTTTGGAGAAACGTGGAGCATTCTTGCTAGTTCTCATGCGTGGAAAAGTAGAGAAGAACTGGTTGACTGCTGAAGGGTGTGTGGCTGCTGTTTTCCTCTGCAGATTCAGTCGTACACTCCACGTGTGCAGTCCGTACAGCACTGTACGACTGCAAATACAGTGGGCTGCTGTATTCTGCAGCAGTTTCTTCACTGGGTGCAGGCGGCGCAGACAGCCAGAGAAGGTACAGAGGCTGTGGGCTCTGACAGGGGCTGTACAGCAGGTACAGACACCTGTACGACTGCTGACAGGTGGCCGTACAGTCAGGTACAGGTGGTGTCTGCTGTACAACAGCAAGTACAGGTGCTGGGCATCCTCTGTTGCAGGCGGCGCAGGCGACCAGCATCAAGACAGCAGGCGGGTACTACTGGTTACTGCAGGTGCAGCTCGTACAGTCTTGTACGGACAGGTACAATCAAGTACAGACTGGTACAGTGCTGTTTTTCAGATCTGTACAGTCAAGTACAGCATAGAGTTGGATGCAAGGAGGAGGGTACAGACAAGTACATACACACATGTGAAGCAGGGTTGTGGAAACAAGTGCCTGCAAGTACAGATTGGTACCGTTACTTCCTCCAGTGCAGATACACGGGCTGATTTTGGTAAGCTCCGCATCTGTTCATCTATCTCTCTTTCTACTGCTTTATGTCTGTTGCAAATTTGAGCTATCTGGCCCCTTGTGAGAGGAGGGGTATGGCAGATTGACAAGGGTGGAGACAGAGGTTGAACAGTACATGTATGTATGAGCTGAGATGTTGAATCATGTGCTTGAGTTATGCCAGATGTATGCTCATGGCTGCCCTGCTTAGTGGTCGTGGCTGATCAGAGGGAGGCACGGTGTGTTGTTTTGAGACACAAATCTGTGTACGTGGATCCTCTGTGCTAAGAGGTATTGTGGGCCGTCAGATTGGACATAGAGGTGTAATCTCTTGGCTGATTTTTGTTGTACTCGGCCTTTCATACTTTTGGAATTGAATAAAGAAATACCGCAAGGGGCGCCAAGCTTTGGGGCCAACAGGTGTCGCTTTGTTTTCAGATTTGGGCACTCTAGCCCCAATCTTTTCTGTTTTCATATCTAGACTACAAGTGGACGGGTGACTGCTAGTCTACCGCACTCTGGTTTTTATCAGAGGCCGGTTTCAAGGTTCCGTTGCCGGGACCAATCATCAACTTTCTGAAGGGGGTGAGCTCGTGGTTGCCTCGAAGAGAGCCATCGCTGAAAAATTCAGCAACCATGTCTGATACAGAGGATGAGTACTTCTATCATGAAGAGGAAGAGCAAGAGACTTCTCCTGAGAGAGATGTATCTGAGGATAATCTTGCAGGAGAACAGGCTGCAAATGTTGAGCAAGATGAGGATGTAGCACAGTCAGAGGATGTGCCTAGTAAAGAGGAAGATGATGCTCAGTTCAAAGATCGTTTGGCTGGTGTTATGGATGTATTTATGCAGCTCACACAGAGTGAGAGATTTGCTGAATTTATGAGATCCCGTACAGAGCCCGAGAAGAAAAAGAAGAAGAAGGTGCGTTCTAAGAACCTTCCTCAAGGTCATCGTAGTGCCACCCCACAGGATCCATCTCTTGGACAGTTTCCGAACATGCAGCAGGCTTTTGGTGCTAACCCGCAGAGTTCCTTCTTTGGACAGCCACCTATTCCTCAGCAGAATATGCATCCAGGTTATTTTGGTGGTGGCTCAGTGTTCCAATCCATGACTGGGGGTTATCCTCAGGGAGGCATGGGTGTATGCCAGGGCCTTTTGGAGCTAATTTTCAGCCTGGTATGCAGGGGAATATGTATGGTGGTATGCAGTCCGGTATGCAAGTAAATATGTTTGGGGGCATGCAACCTGGAATGCAAGGCAATATGTTTGGTGGTATGCAGCCAGGTATGCATAATGGAATGTTTGGAAACATGGCTGGAATGTATGGTATGCCTGGTGTGGGAATGGGTAATGTTGACCCAATGATGGGCATGAATGTTGGGGGCAGCAATCTTGTAAAGCCACTTCCATATGATAATCTAACGCCTATGGGAAAGGCGAAGGATTACAAGGAAGGGGGAGCTGCAGTGAAGTTTGATACATTCAGTGGGGCCAAAGATAAATTGAAAGCACTTACCTTTTTACAGCAGTTTGATGCTGCTTTTTCTGGTGGGAATTACACAGAGTGCTCTAAGGTGAGAAAAGCTGCCACTTTTCTCAAGGGCAATGCTTTGCAGTGGTGGTCTACTCTTCTTTTGCAGGGCATAGCACCCACCACTTGGGTACAATTTAAACAGGTTTTCTCTTCCGTATGGCTCACATCTACATTTGAGGTGGATGTTATGACCGCATGGCACAAATTGGATGCTTCAAAGTGTGATAATTTGGAGGACTATAACAAGAAGTTTTGGGAAGCTTTACTCCCAGTGACTTCTTATCGTGCGGTGCCATTATCTGAGCAGGTAGAGAAATATTGTTGTGGGCTGCCCAAGGAGGTACGAGATTATTGTATCAAGACAAGAGTAACGAACATGTCACAGATGATTGAAAATGCTATGACAGCTAATGCGTTACTCACAGGAGGATCATCTGGGTTTAAAGGCAGTAAGAACATGAGCAAGAAAGCTGAAAAATCTGGGCATGCTTCTCATGATGCTAAAGGGTCTTCAGAGACGAAGTATAAGAAGTTGCCAATGCCCAAGAGGACTTCTGAGGAAAGACAGGCTTTGAGACATGCTCGTAAATGTTTTCGCTGTACTGAAGAGGGACACATGTCATTCAATTGTCCCAAAAGAAAGTCCCAAAAGGACTCTGACAATAAAGGAGAGCCCAAGTCAAAGAAACCAAAACCTTCTGCAGGGTTAGTTCTTGATCTTGTGGGGGAACAGCCAGGTGGTGAAGAGACAGAGTTGTGCAGGGCATGGGGCAAAGTGAGAGATCAGAATGCCTTGATCTTCTTTGACACAGGTGCTAGAGCCAACTTCATTTCACCAGATTTGGCTGGCCGATTGGGGATTCGCGCAGAGGAGATGGGGCCGTTACATGAGGCTAATATGGGGTATGCAGAACCCGTTACTCCTATTATTGGGAAGCTTCGGCTTCATTTGCAGGGTTATGTGGACAGCGAAGAGTTCTTCATCATGCCTTTGGATGGCTGTGATGTTTTGTTGGGGATGCCATGGTGCCATTGGGTACATGCGGTGGTGGATACTTACAATAGGAAAATCACTCTGACTCATAGAGGGAAAGAACATGTATTGGATCCAGTATTGGTGTTACCGGACCTCCGAAAGGCTTTTGTTGTCCAGTGTGATGCATGTGGAAGTAGCATTGGTGCAGTTCTCATGCAAGAGGTACATGTCATAGCCTATGAGAGTAGAATATTGCAAGATGCTGAGAAGCATTTACAGGTTTATGAGAAAGAGATGTTGGCTGTAATTCATGCTCTTTCTACATGGAAACACTACTTGCTTGGGGCTGATTTCACTGTGCAGACAGATCATCAGACCTTGCGTTATTTCCTCACGCAGACTAAGCTTTCAGAGAAGCATATGCGTTGGGCAAACTTTTTGTCTATGTTTCACTTCCAGATTGTGCATGTGGAAGGCAAAAAGAATGTAGTGGCAGATGCTTTTGTCACGCAAGCCACAGGTCTTTGCAGTTTCACTTGCTTATCATCATGAGCTTGATGAAATGAAAGGACAGTATGCCCATGATGAGGACTTTGAAAGGTTGTATGATCAGATGTCTGAGGGTCAGCGGCGGCATGAGCACTACTCTCAGAGATGGATTTTTATTGATGCATGGCAGACTGTGTGTTACCAGGCCATTGCGACTCAAGGTTATGATTGAAAGTCATGCTCCACCGTATGCAGGTCATAGAGGTATTGACGCCACGGTAAAAGCAGTGGAGACTTTCTTTTATTGGCCAACCTTGAGAAGAGATGTTGATGCCTTTGTGAGGCAATGCATCGTATGTCAGAAGGTAAAATTTGACCGTCAAAAGACACCAAGGTTATTACAGCCTTTACCTATTCTAGATAGACCTTGGGAGAGCATTGCCATGGATTTTATATTTGATCTTCCACAGACACAAACGGGAAATGATGGCATCTGGACTATTATATGCAGGTTCAGTAAGCAGGCACATTTCATTCCCGTGCGTAAGACGATCAAAGTGGATCATATGGTGAAGTTGTTCATGGCGAACATCTTCAAGTATCATGGCTTGCCTACGTCTATCATTAGTGACCGTGATCCACGGATGACGAGTTTGTTCTGGAGAGGGTTGTTTGACAACATGGGTACAACTCTCAAGTTTTCATCGTCATTTCATCCGCAAACAGATGGTCAGTCAGAAGAGGCTAATTCTACAGTATTGGATCTTCTCAAGTGTTATGTGTCAGAGCACAATCAACAATGGGAAAAGTATCTTCCTTTGGTGGAGTTTGCATATAACAACACTGTACATTCCTCGACAGGCAAGGCGCCTTTTGAGATTGTGGAAGGAGGAAAGAAGGTACCGCCCATCTTGCATACGAAGGATAAGATCTTTGAGGCTGATCAGTATGTGAAGAGTCTGGATGAAGCTTATCGCAGAGTTAAGTTGGCCCTCCAGAAAACTCAGCAAAAGCAAAAGAAAGCCGCAGACCGTCACAAACGTGATTTACAGTTTGCATTGGGTGATTGGGTTCTTTTGCGCTTTGAAAAGGCTAGACTAAGGGTAAAGAGCGCTTATTCCCTAAATTGAGCATGCGTTATTATGGGCCTTTTCAGATTTTGGAAAAGATTGGTGAGGTAGCCTATCGTTTGAAGCTACCAGATCACTGGAGGATTCACAATGCTTTTTATGTGAGTCTCCTTAGACCTTTCCGTGGGGATGTGCCTGAGAATGTATCAGATGAGGCTCAGCCGGAAGTTGAGGAACTTGATGAGGTTCTGATTCCAGAGCAGATACTGGCACATAAGGAAAGAAAGGTACGAGGTAAAGTTTCCCGTCGCTATCTTGTGAAGTTCAAGAACTATTCACCGATGGATGCGAAGTGGATGGAGGAGGGTGACTTAACAGATTCACCTCAGGTTTTGCAACTTTATCTCGATGCCTTTGAGTTAGAGCCGACTCTTGTTGTGGCTCATTCAGGTTCGGCAGAGCATGGGTCTGGAGCATTACCTGATGCTCAAGAGGGGGGTAGCACCTCCGCTCCCTTGATACAGACAGGCTCAGATGACATCTAGAGGTCGCTTGGTGCAGTTTTTATCTCACCCGAAGGTACTGAGGCTGACAGTACATGTGTTTATGGGACTTCTATGATATATGTGTACTAGTCACATGGGATTTTGTGGATATGTATGGTTCACAGTGGTATACAACTTGGACTATTACTACGCCATTGGTTTGCAGTGAATGATGTTGATACATGTGCATGGCTTAGAGAGATTGGGACGCTGATCTTGCCATATTGTATATTTCACTTTGGATATTTTGCTGTATCACCAGTATGCAATCGAGGACGCTTGCCATTTTTCAAGAGGGGGGTATGTCATGGCCCTGTGAAAATGGAACAGCACAAGTGTGGGCATGGTGGTTGCTGAGTTAGAATATTGAATGATTCATATGGGGGGTGCCCGGACAGAGTTGTGGACATCCCTAGGTGTGAAGGGGGGAACTAGAACATTTGTCCATGGGCGGAAAAATGCAGATATGAAGAGGTAGAGGAGGGAGCATCCAACGCTGAAAATCACCGGGGCTCTGATACCATGATAGAATGTGCAGCGGAAGAAGGGAAAGTGGAAACACAGGAGAGAGAGTGAGGAGAAGAAGAAGAAGAAGAAGAATGTATTATCGTCCTCTGGGAGCCGATAAACGGCCCATGAGACCTCCACGAAATTATTACAAAGCTGTAAGAAACAAAAAACAAAGCCTCCTCCCTTTATGGAAAGATGGAGTCCATTTGCTCAAACTCCATAACATGAGTTGCCCAATGCTGCACATAAGTACACACCACTAAGGTGGGCATCGCAAGATGAAAGGACTCCACATCCCCCTCTGAAAAAAGAAATCGTCAGATTGGTACAAGCCCAACTTGACTTTGATCCAAATCCAAAAAACTCTGGAAGTACCACTGTGCCCTAGGCACGGTCAACAACCACAGATCCAAAGCATCCCACTGGGTCCAAAAAACCATCCTCTAAAACAACAAGCTTGCAGAACTGGCATCAGAAGCATCATAAAGAGATGCAGGGATAGACTCCTCACAATGAGGAAGGGAAGCAAGAATATAAACTGCAGTGTCCTCAGAAGCATCATAGATAGTAGAAGACTGTTCCAGAAGTAGAACCAGATCCCAAGAATCAGCAGCAGATAAAAGATCCATGTGGAAGGATCACACCGCAAAGGGCAAAACACCCTCCTTGTTCTGCAAATACTGCAAAGAACACAAGCTCGGACAAAATAAACTCTGCTCAGGATCTCGGAAAAGATCACTGCTCTCCTCCAAAAAACTGTAAACTCCTGTCACAGAAGAAAGTCTCCACAGAAAAAAAAGAGCTTGTACCAACAAGATCGAGTCTAGTGGTTTTAATCGTAGTCACTTCCTGCACAAAGGATCGACCACTGGATTGGCCTTTCGTGGAAGGTACTCAATCATACCACGGAATTGTTGGAATATCTGACTACAGCGGTGTTGTCGATCACTCCACTGTGCACTTGGCATTGTCTGAATCCAGCGTAATGCCTGATGGTCAGTGCGAACCTCAAAGTCACGGCCATACAGAAAATGTTTCCAATGTTTCAAGGCCTGTATAACTGCTAGGAGTTCACGATCATAGACTGAGTAGTTTTTCTCTGCGGGCAGTAACTTACGAGACATGTAAGCTACTGGATGACCATTCTGCTGGAATACACCTCCAATTGCGATGTTACTCGCATCGGTGATCACGTGAAATGGTTCGTTCCACGAGGCAAGTGCTAAACAAGGCGCTTCTGATAAAGCCACCTTGATGTTCTTGAATGCTTCCAACGCGCGTGGAGTCATTCGAATCTTTTGCCTTCTTGTCTTCACACCCTTTAGCAGATCGGTGAGATCGGTCGAGAGATCAGAAAACTTGTTTATGTGGGTGGAGTATGCCTAGCATATACCCACAAAGGATCTGATGTCATAGGCTGTCTGAGGTACTTCCCAGTTGACAATCTCGGCCACTTTAGCCGGATCAAGTCGAATGCCTTCGGCACTAATTATGTATCCCAAGTAATGCACTTGGAACAGATAAAATTCCGACTTCTTTTCATTGACGTAGTGCTCATTGCTTTCCAGCAACTTAAGGACTTTCTCCACATCAATGTCATGCTGCTCAACCATAGCTGAAAATACCAGTATGTTGTCTAGAAATATGAACACACACTTTCCAATCAAATCCTGAAAAACACGCATCATCATGCGGTTAAATGTAGCTGGGGCGTTCGTCAAGCCAAATGGCATGACCACAAATTCATAGTGGGCCCGTTCCGTACGGAAGGTTGTCTTGGGGATGTCCCCCTCCACAATCCGCACCTGGTGGTACCCACTCTTTAAATCAAGTTTTGAGAACACCTTTGCTCCATTCAGCCTCTCGAGAATATAATCAATTCGAGGCATCAAGAATCTGCTCTTGATAGTTAGCTTGTTGAGTGCACGATAATCGACACAAAAACGGGAAGACCCATCTTTCTTCTTGACAAATAAGATCGGTGTTGCAAATGGCGACTCGCTGGGGCGGATGAAGCCAGATTGCAACAATTCTTGGAGTTGGCGGTCCAACTCCGATTCCATTGCCTTGGAAAGGCAATACAGAAACTTACTCGGGGGTTTCGAGCCTGGGAGGAGGTCAATCTTGTGGTCCTCCGGTTTGGACGGGGGGGAGCTGGGGAGGGAGGCTGTCTTGAAGAAAAATCTTCTGGAACTTTTCATGGAGAGCCGAGTACTTCTCGAAAGCCCTGGCCACCGTGTGGATGTAAATCACCGCACACTGTGCGCCTTTCCTGACTGCTCGCTTAGCCTGCAAGTGGCTTATGAGTGGAAAGTTTGGAATTCCTGGCTCACACTTAATGGTCACTGGGGTATTTTTTTCACATTCCGATTGATCTGGAACGTGTGCTTGTCCCACTTGACATCTGGAAGAAACTTGTGAAACCACTGAATACCCAAAATTATGTCTGCTCCTACAAGAGGGACAACCATAAAATCATGCACAAATTCGATGCCCTGAATAACTAACTTAGCACCTAGAGCTTCATACTTGACGCTCGTCATGTCTGTGCTAAAACCCTGCGACCTGTTCCGTGACCACATCCTCCGTGCTGCCGCTGTCAAACAAGACGACGATTCTTTGGCCACCTATGTAGCCAAAGGACTTGAGCAATTCGTTGCGCTCATACTCCTGGTCATGGGCGCCCTTCTGCTTATCTTCGAGCTCCCAGCTAATGATTGCTCCAACTGAAGCACCGGGGTTTGAAGAACTAGGGGTAGTCGCCGCCGCTGGGGTCTATGTGGGAGCTGAGCTCACCACGGAAGCTGTGGAGGCAGCGGCGGCGGGCTTTGGAGGCTTCTTAGGACAATCCCGAGAAGTATGTCCTTTTGTATGACAAAAGAAACATCTACCCTCCTTGTACTGAGAAAGCTCCTCAGCACTAAAAATGCCACCTGTCTTACCTGCCTCTACTTTCTGGTCTGGAGTAAGCTTAGATGCATTGTTCGAGTTCTTGGAGCCAGAGGCTCTCGGGCTCTGTCTTGGGGAAGACCCCGTCTGGTTCTGGCCTTTGTCCCCTGAGGCGGTAGCCCTGGGAGAAGCTGGCTGGGAAGTCTTGGGCTTGCTACCATTATGTTTCATTTCTGCACTCTGTGCAAGCGAGAGTGCGTCTTCAAAGGTGGCTGGCTGAAACATACGCACCTCCCATTGGATTTGCGTGTCAAGGTCATACAAAAACTGCCCTTTCTTGTCCAAATCAGATAAGCCTAATTGCAAACATAAGTCGAAATTCTATTGGCAAACTGAAGGATTGGTTGTGCGTTTTGACGCGCTCCCCTGAACTCGTCTTCGAGTCGCTCAAGGTAGTGGGGCGGTACAAACCGCTGCCTAAGGTCGCGGACAAAGTCGTCCCACACATAAGCTGCCATGCCTAATCTGGTGTGGGCATGAGCCCACTGAGTCCACCAAGGAATGTCACTTTCCAAGTACCAACTGGCTAAGATCACTCTGTCAGTATCTGTCTTTCTAACTGCGGCAAACTAAGCTTTAAACTGATGTAACCATGAATAAAGAGTTGTGGGGTCGAGTTTACCATTATACTTACTGAAGTTCATTTTCTCGGGGAAACGATTCGAGGGCGCCGCCGGTGTCAATCTGGCGTTCAAAGCTGCTAGGTAACGCTCGTGCTCCACGCGTCGCATGGCTTCGTCTTCACGTTGTCGGATCTCCAATGCACGCATCTGCAACTCAAGCAAAGAGCTCAGCTGAGGCTGTGACCCCGCGAAAGGGTCCCTGTGTTGAGGATCTGGAATCTGGGATACGGAAGGAGAGGGAGGAGGAGATGGAAAACGCGACGCTGGAGAACGGGTACGCTCTTCCAGAGCTAAGATTTGCGCCCTCTGCTCGTCCAACTTGGTTGTCTAGTCTGCGATCGCTCGCATCATCTGCTGGAAAATATCTGTAACACTCAAGCTTGGTGCCCTAGCTGGGCTGCCTGGTGCACTCTGGTCCCATGGTTCTTGGTCTCTCTCGTCGTCGAAGCTCGCCATAGCAGAAAAATGCACTTCCTTTCCGGAACGCAATCTAACCATCCACTATCTGTGTGGGAGACGTCCGGAGGCCTCCGGAGGCTGAAAACCAACCGTCCTTCGAGGGACAGGAGTCACTCTGAAGGGATAGTCCACCGGCGTTTGAAAACCAACCACACAAGCGAGAAAAAATTCTGGTTTCTTTGCTGAATCTTTGCACTTGAAGTAGGCTCTGATACCACTGTAACATGCGGAAGCTTCGGAGAAGATCGGTAACTTCAAAGCTCAGAAATCAACACTCTTTTCGCGACGGAATTAACGCACAAACTGAATGGAGATATGCAGAAAAAAGAGAGAGAGAGGGAGAGATGGAGAGGACACAGTATTGGGTCCCAAATACCCTCTGTAGGGCCCCCACCACGGATGGTGTATTTGCTTTATTAGAATGATGTAAATCTAAAAAGAAAAAATACAGGAATCTTGACCTTTCTTGGCTGAGAAAATCCCTGCCCTTGACTTGCAGTCCTTCACCCCTTTGCTTAGCACCTTCTTGGCTTGTCTAGCCCCTTTTTATGCTTGATCTCTTGGTGAGAAATGAGATGAACTAATGGGATTGTGGGCTCACCCTTTTAGACTACTCCAGCAATAGCAGTCGGCCAGTTCTAAACCAGGCGACCAACCACAAAATGTCCCATGACTGTAAATGCAGCATTAAATGCTGGAAAAAATCCCATAAAATGCTGCGCATCATTCCCTAGATGGCTGGGCATCTTGCGCCTGATTCAGGATGGGCTCGGTACTGTTTTGCAAACAGTCTGGGGCCTGGGCAGCCTGTATGGGCTGCCCCATACCTGCCCTACAGCCATACAAATATTGTATCTCCTAAGTGTTTGCCCCTAGCCTGCCCCTAGGGCTGTCCTACAGCCTCTCCATGGCTGGTGGGTTCAGCCATACAAATATTGTATCTCCTGAGTGTTTGCCCTTAGCCTGCCCCTAGGGCTGTCCTACAGCCTCTCCATGGCTGGTGGGTTCAGCCAGGGCCTTCCTGGCCCTCATGGGGGTGGTTTCACACTATCCCCATGCCCACACAAAGACCCGGGGTAGCCCTATGGGCTGGCCCCTTGTTCTAAAAGCAAACCCTAACTAACTACTCAGTGATCTGGCATCCGGTACCATACCAGATACACAGAATCACTGACATCATTCCAGAGGGAGACTCACAGCGCGGACCTGCACTATTTCATGTGCAGGACTCTGCACACCTGACCTTGGACTCATGTGCAGGACAATGCACACCTGACCTCAGACGACTGAGATGGATCCTTGGCTGACTCATCTCGGACTGGGCTCACATGGGACCAGTTCACCATCCCAGGTCCTGCACCTTCTGTACAGATATGTCTACGTGGCATCCCAGTGCAGGATGCCCGTGACACCTTCACTCTTCACCTTGGTTGTAGCTTTTCCCCTTGGCTGTCCTGGCCCTTGGAAGTCTTCAACCATTATTGAATTATGAGATGAATAAACACCCTATGCTATTTATTGCACCTTAGGTGCTAGTTGGTTTCCTCTAGGAAGGGGTTGGCCTACAGATATTTCTCCACGACCTGTTTTATTACCTTTTTCAGTAGGCACCTTTCACACCATGTGCTGGCTGCTGCCATCTCTGAGGCTGGCCGCCCAGCTGGGCTGGCCTCCATGGTTGTTTGGCCAAGCCCCTATGGCTAGCCAACATGTTACCCAAGCCCCCACCAGTGCCTGGCCAACCATGGCCTAGCCTTTCCTTGGGCTGTTGGCTAATGGCCATGGGCCTCTTGGGCCCTTAGGGTGGCCTAAGGCCTACCCTGTGCCCACTCAAGGGATGCAACCCCTTCCCGGGGTAGTCCAAATCGTTGGCCCCTTCTCCTACATGCAACTACATGCGTCCTAAGACCCATGTGCCTGGTATCTGGCTACAAGCCCAACACCCGGAACACCTAACATCATTCCAGAGGGTGACTCACAGTACGGATTGGCACTCCTTGATGTGTAGGACAATGCACAGCTGACCAAGACTTGCACACCTGACCTTGGACGCTTAGAATGGAACCCTGGTTGACTCGTCCCGGATTGGGGCTCACATGGGACCAGTTTCCACTCTAGGTCTTGCAGCTGTTGTACAGATATGTCCAGATATGTCCACGTGGCATCCAAGTGCAGGATGCATGTGACATCCCCTTCTGCGTAACTTGATGGAAGTTGCATAGCCTCTAGATAGTTTGTTAATAAAGCTGGATAGTCGCTGAAAAGTTCTCTGTCAAGCCAAACTGCTTGGTGAGTCCCTCAGTCTTGAAACTTCGTGAGGAACTATCTTTGTCTCAAGGTTGCATCCGTACGTACGTACGGATCGATCCGTACCGTACGGAACGTACTGTATGGATCCGTACGCGTACGGATCCATCCGTACGTTTATTTAAAAAAAAAACCCCCCTTTTTGACCTTCGTCGTGCGATTTTGGCCTTGTTTTGGATTTTCGCCTGTTTCGCCCAGCCGCCAGCGCTCTGTTTCGCTCCGTCTCTGCACACTGTGCACAGGTAAGTCACACGCTCTCTCGCTCATGAGTCATGGCCTTGGTCCCTCATGATGCATCTCGTACTGTACTCTCTCTCTCTCTCTCTCTCTCTCTCTCTCTCTGCCAATGTACTACTGTCTACATGATTAATCTCGTCTCTCTCTCACTCCCTCCCGAGTCCGGGGTCCCTCTCCCTCTCTCTCTCTCTCTCTCTCTCTCTCTTTCCTCCTTTGGAGTATGCTCTACGCTCTCCCTCTCTCTCTCTCTCTCTTTCTTCCTTTGGAGTATGTACTCTGCTCTAAGCTCTCTCTCTCTCTTTGTTTGTGTCACAGAGCTTCCAGGATCCAATATGCCGAAGCCATGCAACCCCTACTGGCAGGAGCACACGAATGTCATCCGTGTTATTAATACGCCGACCCAAGCTGGTTCTGGCACGCGTAGATGGCAGTGCAAGTATTGCAACTTCGAGCTCACGAGCACAATTTCTCGTGTCGTGATACACTTGACAGGTATTGGCACCACCGGCAATTGTGGTGGGTGCAAGCAGGTGCCGCAGGATATCAGAGACAAGCTCATTGCTGAGAATTCATCAACAGCAAAGGGTTCAAAGAAGGTAAGGGGCAGCCAGCACACTCAAGATGCACTTCATGATGCGCTTGTGGGGGAGATGGGTGATTCTTCCACACAGGATAGCCAGTCTACAGGGGGCAGAAAGAGGGCCCGTGTCATGCAGGAGGGTGATGAGGATGATGATGCAGATGTGCTGAGACAGAGTACTTTGCCTTCACGTGTGTCATCTCTTTCGTGGGTGAAAGAGAGACAAAAAGTGGCTGAGATGGAGATTGCAAGCACTCTTGTGGAGTGCAACATCTCCTTCAATGTACTGAGGACTGATCAATGGAAGAGAATGGTGAGGGCCATAGCAGAGGTTGGCCACACAGACTCGTGGTCCGGGGTGGAGTATAACAAAATGCGTACCACGATGCTTGAAGAGCAGAAAGCCTTGATAGACAAGGCATTGGTACCAGTCAAGGCAGGATGGCAGTCTTTTGGGTGCACCATCATATGTGATGGCTGGAGTGATATGCGTAGACGACACATTATCAATATTTTGGTATCCTCATGTCTTGGCACATACTTCTTGCGGGCTGTGGATGCAGGAAAGGCAGGAGAATGCATCAGTGCTGAGTTTATTTATCACCACATCAGACAGGCAATTTTGGATGTTGGGCCAGAGAATGTGGTCCAAGTGGTGACAGACAATGCTTCAAATTGCAAGCGTATGGGTGAATTGGTCGAGGCAGAGTTTCCTCGCATTGCTTGGACTCCTTGTGCTGCACATTGCTTGGACCTGCTGATGGAGGATATTGGAAAGTTGCCATGGGTGCAACCTAATGTTGCAGATGCCATGAAGATTACTACATTTTTCCGAAAAAAACATCAGGCTTTGGCCATCTTCAGGAGCCATAGTGCACTTGATATGGTGCGACCCTCGAAGACCAGGTTTTCTTATATGTTCTTGGTCTTGCAGAGGCTTTTTAGATTGCGGGACCCACTACTACAGACTGTGGTGGACCCGAAATGGAGGTTTATGCACCATGCACAGACAGAGGCCACTAGATACATTCAGCGGAAAGTGCTTGACGAGGCCTTTTGGACAGAGGTACAGAGCTTGACGGTGGCATTGCAGCCTATCCATGTCCTCCTCCGAATCACAGATATGGAGGGCTCTACTCTTGGACTGGTCTATCATCTCTTCATGGAGATGAAGCGCCATATTGCCACCTGTACGACACTGACGGAGTCTCAGTGAGTGTACACTTGGATATTGTTCTTGGTTGATTATATTAATATTAAATAATATACACATTGCAACAATGAACAATATGTTTAAAGTTATATTATATAATGATTGTTGGAATGTTGGCTTGTCAATTTGTAGCCGTGGTGACATCCTGGCTATTGTAGAGCGGCGATGGACATTTATGAGCCGTCCCATTCATGGGATGGCTGCATTGCTTCATCCCTTCTACAAGAAGCCAGAGCTGTTTAGTGAGAGCACTCTGCTCACGCAGAAAGACCAGTACATCAACATAATGTACGACGAGGATGAGCAACTTGAGGTTGATGCAGAGATGGTGAGTTTTATGAACAATCTAGGACCATCCTTTGCTAGAGCGGTGGTTTTGAGAGAGGAGGCGACGAAATTTCCTCTCACGTGGTGGCAGAGCTATGGAAGACAAGGTCTTCCAAAGCTGACTCATCTTGCTCTCCGAATCCTCTCGCAGGTACTCTTGACTCTTTCACAATTGCATCCATCTTTAAAGTTTGATTCATTAAGGGTTTTGAGTCTTGACTCCGAAATCGTATCGTGATTCGTGATCGTAGGATTGTTCTGCTGGTGCTTGTGAGCGCAATTGCAGTGCCTACTCCTTGGTTCACACGAAGATCCGCAATCGACTTAGTACCGCTCAGCTGGAGCGATTAGTGTATTGCCGAGCTAACATGAAGCTCGTGCGAGATTATCATGCTTTGGGGGCACCCAAGCAGGTATATTTAAGTTTTAACTGTCGTACGTCTTTTGACACATTTCAATATAAGTCATTTCTCGTGGTTCTGACTTGTCGGATTTTGCTTTTCCACAGGCAGATCCGACCCATGTGAAGATGGTGCCAACCTCTACTGAGGGCGACGTGGAGCAGCGTGTCAGAGACGAGCAGGCAGATATTATACGACTCCTTCATAGAGAGTTGGAGAGCATCGATCGTCGTGTCACAAGGTCACGCGCACGGGCTTTGGCGATACCTTTGCGTGAGGAGGCTGCAGATTCAGAGAGCGCTAGACGGAGGAGCATTCGTCGGGGGAAGCTGCCTGTTCGTACGCAGCGGACTCGGGCGAATGAGGCTGTCACTCTCATTCATACTCAGAGTGAGCCAGGAGATGATGATGTAGCACATGGATCTCATGATACATCTTTCACATCATCACATGTGCCCGTGATGGCAGAGCTTGAGTATGACGACGAGGGCAATGTCTTGACAGATGGGGACTTGCTCTCTTCTGGTGCATCGTCATCATCATCATCTGATGAGGAGTTTTGACTCTTAGATCATGTTTCATTGTGGAGTCTAGACTCTGGACTAGCCCTTATGGGCCTTTTGAGGACATTTCTATGATGTAGTGTTGCAGCTTGCTATGTAGTATGTGCATTGTATTCAGTTTGTTTTGAATCTTGATGCATTTGCAGCCTTTTGACATGGATGAGAGTCGAGACTTTTGTTGTGTGCACTCTGAACACTGATTCATCAGTTTATATAGAGCTGACTTCTAAGAGTGGTGATTGGTGATTGAAGATTGATCTCTGTCATCTGATTGAAAAATGGTTTTGGTATCTGATGTTTGATTTCTAAAGTAACAAGTTTTACCTTATGCGGCAAGGGTTTTGTGATTACTAATCAAATGCGTATTAGCAAAGACCTTATTAGATTGTCTTGTAGGTCTCTCTCACAATTTAAAATGTATTTGGATCTTTTTATGTTTATTTTGATATGAAATGCCATATAGATTGATATTTTTTACAATGGTACGTATTTTTACGTACACAAAAATTTTATCTGTACGGAACAACGTACAAATACGTACCGTACATTACGTACAGTACGTACACATCAACCTTGCTTTGTCTTCAGCTGGAACCGTGCTTGAAGCGGTGCAGAAGGATTTGCTCAGGAACCATCACTTTAGCTTTGTCAACAATTTTTGGTTCCGCTTCGTCATTAATCTTTGAAGGGATTGGACCTGCAGATGGTTTTAGCCAACTGACATGAAACACATCGTGCATAGTCTAGCTTGGAGGTAACTTCAACTTCATTGACATCTTGTTGATCTTTCTCTAGATAGGAAATGGTCCAAAGCTTCTGAACGATCACTTTGGGCATCACTTGCCCACCTGTTTCAGCCGTTGCTTCATAATCCGAAGAAAGATCCAATCTTCTTCTGAGAACTTCACATCCCTTCAATCTTTATTGACGTGTCGCGTGTAGGTCTTCTATGATTTAGCCAGCTTGTCTTTGGCTGATTCCAAGATCTCATGGTAAGACTTTGTCAATCTTGTCTCTTCAGGGATTGAAGATGAGAATCTGGTCAATAGTGACTGGAATGGTCTTCCCAAAGTTGCCTCATAAGGAATCTTGCCAATAGCTGAAGAAAACGAATCATTCAAAATTGCTCGAACTAAAGGCAAATAAGATTCCCACTTACCTTGCTGATCGTGGATAATAACACTTGAGCGGCCAATTGGTTGTAAATTTCTGTCTGGCCATCTATCTGTGGGTGAAACGCACAAGAAAAGTTCAGTTTAGTACCAAAATTGTCAAACAATGCCCTCTAGAAATGATTGGTAAACTTGGCATCTTTGTCTAACACTATGGTCCTAGGAATCCCACCAATTGGATACCAATGCCGAATGAACAAGTGGGCAACATCATCGGTGGTCACATTGGCCCTGCATAACAAATTTGCGAAATCTATCAACAATAGTTAAGCACTGAGTAATACGCTTACCCGGACTAAATTGGTCACAAAATCCATAGATATATCTTGGAAAGGTCCTTCGGGAATGGGTAAAGGCTGTAACAATCCTATCTCTTTCCATGAAGAGCTTTCACTTTTTGACAAACCTCATAGTGTTGCACATGAAGAAAAGGAGTCATCCAAAACAGCTTGAACCAAATGCAAAAACTGTTCCCACTTACCTTGTTGATCATGGACATAACACTTGAGCATGTGGAATGCCAATTGATTGTAAATCTTTGTCTAGCCATCCGACTATGGGTGGTTTGGACTGCACTGGAAAAATTCAACTTAGTACCAAAATTATCAAACAATGTCTCCCAAAAATGAGTGGTAAACTTGGCATCATGATCTGATACAATGGTCCTAGGAATGCCACCAATTGGGTACCAATGCTGGATAAATATTTTGCAACATCTTCGGCAATCACATTAGCCCTGTAAGCATAACGTACTTGCTATAATGATCAACAATTGTCGAACATTGTGTGTTACGCTTATCTGGACTTAAGAGGCAAATTTGTCGCAAAATCTATAGAGATATCGGAGAAAGGGCCATGGGGATGTGCAGTGGGGTTGATGGATTAAGCAGGAAAGGATACATCCAATCCACCCAGATGGAGCTTGCCGGATTAGACGAGATGAAGCACAAGTACACGGATTCTGATGAATTCGGTACTCAGTGGGAATAGGCATTGGATGCCACATGACCATGTCATTTCTTGATACAGGATGGTTGACTTTTCTACAAAAGTCGACGATGTGTCTTGAAGCAGTTTGGGTGAACTATTCTCCATGACTCTATCACTACTCAACATTGGAGAGAATCAAGAGGTGATTCTACTAGCCCAGAATGAGGCGGGACATGTTCATATATATGCAACGTTGTCCAATTTGTCAAAAGGTGAAAGCATGGCATGGGAAGAAAGCGGGTTTGTTACAACCATTGGGTTGGTCTTGCCTGAAAGATACTTCAATCATGCCACCGAATTGTTGGAAGATGTGGCTCCAATGGTGTTGCGAGTCACTCCATGCGCACTTGGCATCGTTTGAAGCCAGCACAAAGCTTGATGATCAGAGCAAACCTCAAAATCGCGCCCATATAGAAAATCTTTCCAATGCTTTAGGGCTTGAATCACGGCTAGGAGTTCCCTATTATAGATGGAGTAATTCCTCTCTGCACAAATCCACTTTCGAGACATGTAAGCTACTGGATGACTATTTTGTTGTAACACAGCTCCAATGGTGATGTTACTGGCATCGGTGATTACTTGGAATGGATCATCCCATTAGAGGCAAGTGCTAAACAAGGGGCCTCTGATTAAGCAACCTTGAGGCCCTTGAAAGCCTGTAGTCCATGCGACTCCGCGTGGATGTGCTGTCTACGAGTCTTGACACCCTTGAGAAGATTTTTTCAGAGCTATCGAGAGGTCGGAGAATTTGTCGATGTGGGTGGAATATGCCTAGCAAATTCCTACAAACGATCGTACATCGTACTTGTTTTTGGAATCTCCTTGTACATTATATGTTGTTTCTGGAATCTCCCAATTCAGAATTTCTACCACTTTGGCGGGATCTAATCGGATGCCTTCGGCACTAAGTATGTATCCAAGGTAATGAACCTCGAACAAAATAAAACTCCGATTTCTTTTCATTGACATAGCGCTCGTTGCTTTCCAACAACTTCATCACTTTTTCGACGTCAATGTTGTGTTGCTTGCCTAAAGCTGAAAGAACTAGTATATCATCCAAGAAAATGAACACACACTTTCATTGTTAGATTTCACCATAGTGGGAGTGGTAAGTTTTTCCTTGACCGCAAATAACAGTCTGTGTGGGAGACATTTCCGGTCGCTTCCGGAGGCTGGAAACCAACTGTCCTTTGAGGGACAGGAGTCACACCGGAATGGGGAGTAAACCAACCACACAAGCGGGATTTTTTTTAATTGGCTGAATTTCTTCACCAAAAGGCAAAGCTTTGATACCATGTAACATGCGGAAGCTTACAAATGAGGATTGTAATTTGATAAATACTTTCAGCCCTTGGTTCTTGCGATGAATAGCACAATGTAGAGAAGATAAGAGTGCAGAGAGAGAAGAGACAAATACGCAGTATTGGGTCTTGAATATTTTGTGAAGGGCCCCCACCACGGATGGTGTATTTGCTTCATTGAATGAGTAGAATGACAGAATTCTGGCTGTAAATAGCTCGGATTGAACTGACTTGGATGTCTTCCCTTGGCTGAGATAGCTTTCAGCCTGAAGGTAAATCCCTTGATCTACACCGTCCATCTTGCTTGGCCCCTCCTATTATGCTGGTCGGTCTGCTCACATGGCTGTCGGCCTGTTTTATCAGCCTATGACTAGCACAATTAGCATTAAATACTTAGCGCTTGTTCCATGTGTTATATTTGGTGCTGGCCCCGACACGGCTTCATAGGGTCTCATACTTGTTGCATGCGCGCGGAAGCCTTGTTGTATTGATCCACAACCCCAAGCATACTTAAGAACATTGATGCTAATTAACTTATGATTAAAACACAGGAGAGAGAAGAAGAGAGAGATTAGGTGTCAGGTTTTTTTAATTCATATAGTACAAAAGGTAACTGATTCTTGTACATGAATCAGGGCTTTGGTCAGCCCCAAGGGGTTGACCCTGGCCCTTCTACATATCTTCTACTTGATGTTAGATGGAATGATGACTGAATAATGACTTCCTTTATGCTGAAAATGTCATGATGCTTATATATGTGGGTATGATACCAGTCGGCCTGTTTGCATGGACAAAATCCAGGGAATATTGCTCAAAGAAATGATACGCTTGGAGCTTCCCACACCTGCTGCCCATGCCCATGCCTGTAGCCCATGGCCGCTTGCTGTGGGACCTCTGATGGCAGGTGACAGCATCTCTGCTGGCTGCCGACAGGGTTCCCAGTTCCTTCATGATGCTGCCACTGCCGTAGCTAATGCTGATGGAGATGATAATGATGATGTAGCTGATGATGGTGCCTGATGATGACCTGGATGATGTAGACACATGTTGCTACATTGATGATGATGTTGACACTATATGCTTATCTTATCTGCTGCACTAACCAGGGATTAATCCTGTTCATGCTGAAGATTAGCCATGGCACGGGCGTGCACGTGACAATATTGCTGTCCCATGTACTATGGGCTAGCCTAAGGCCTAGGAGACTATGCAGAGTTACCGGAGATGGGAAGATGAAGAATGATACAAAAGGGAACAAGAACGCCAAGCCCCGGTTGTGCATACAAAATATTTTAATATTATCCATCATGAGTACCACATCGTGAGCATAAAAGTAGAAGAATGGTTGCTGATCCACAAAGCAGCAATGCAGCTTGTTACCTGATGGTCAAATATGCTATGCAAGTTGAAAATCTGGTTAGCCCAATGCTTCTTGTTGTTTGCCGCGACTATTGCCAAGTCTGCATCCCAGGATGATTCCAAGGCAGAGTCACATGGGGACGGGACGGGGACGGGGAAGTGCCGTCCTGGGGACGGGGTCGGGAACGGCAAAAAAAAACCTCTTTTTTAAAAGCAATTTAGGAGTTGTATGCATGACATACATATAGAGACACACTTTGAACAAAATTTTACACCGAATAGACAAAAAAACAAGAGTCATTTTGAGCAAAATGCGCTAATAAAACATCGATGGCACACTGATTATGTGATTGATAGTCTGATAGATACAAAGAGATAAGTACATGCCTCATGGGCAGTGAGGGTTACAAAAAAGAGTGGGTACAAAATAGAGATACTAGATAGATCACAATAGATCATGGCCATTGGCAGTGGGCACAAAAAAGGTGAGATGGCTCAAGGCTCAAGAGTCAAGCCTCAAGCTCCTGAAGTGCTAGCCTCGCGGGAGGCTTAGAAGTCGAAGTCGTCGATGCCATTTGAAGTCGATGCAAAAAGTGAGCTCACACTTTGTTGGCGCCGCCACTTCTCTTGTAGGAACAAAGCTTGCAATTCCATGCCCTTGAACCACCGCCCACTCCACGACTAGTGTAGTGGACCTCATCCCACCATGACCATGTGTGCACCGCCGGCCTCCTTCGTGAAGAGCCCGCAACGGAAGATGTGGCGGCGGCGCCTTCACCTTGAGATGCCATGAATGATGATAGTGTGAGAGAGAGGGAAGAAGGGTGCAATAGAGAGTTGCAAGTTGCCGCTTGACTCTTGAGGCTTGCAAGTCTCAAGAGGGATGGATCATGGAACTTGGAGAGAGAGAGAGAGAGAGAGAGAGAGAGAGAGAGATGGCTTGGAAGTTGGAGAGAGAGAGAGAGAGAGAGAGAGAGAGAGAGAGAGATGGCTTGGAGAGAGAGAGAGAGAGATGGCTTGGAAGTTGGCACAACTTGGAACTTTGAAGTTTGGATTCTGGAAGCTTGAGGCTTGAGAAATGAGTGTGGAGAAAAGTCCTAGAGTGTGCCTTTTTTTATAGCTGGAAATCTGCCCGTTTCTGGCCGTTTTCTGCCCGTTTTTGGCCGTTGGAGGCGTCCCCTCACCGCGTCCCCTGCCCGTCCCGCGTTTCGGGAACGCGTCCCCGGGACGACCTCATGCGTCCCCAGGCTACACGGCGTCCCCTGCGCGTCCCCCCCGTCCCCGGCCGTCCCCGTGTCCCGCGTCCCTAAGGCCCGTCCCCGCGTCCCCGTGTGACTCTGTCCCAAGGACCTTAGTTGTAGCATAGCTCACCATGATGGCTAAGTAGTTGCTTAATTGGTTCTTGCCTCCTCCTTTGTGAAGAGGTTTTCTCCAGTTCATGGTCCATTCAGCCAGCATTCCATACTGCATTGCCAAGTCCCTACAATGTCTTCTGCCCCAAAGGGAAGGGATGGGGAGAGAGAGAGAGAGAGAGAGAGAGAGAGAGAGAGATTTTATTAAGGTCTACTTAAAGACCCGAGACCAAAAATTGTTCGAGAACTTCCATGCGTAAACCAGCGGTCATAAACATGGAAACAAAAAGTACCAAAAGAAAATAGACCTGCATACTATGCTGCCCCTACATATACAGTACATAATGAGGCTAGTGAAACCAACGGAGCTTGTCAAGTGTCATCTTTCTCTACTACAGTAAATGTCCGCAACACAGGGCAGTGCCGCTCTATGGTGCTGACTATGTCCCTGATTTGGAGCTTCAGGGATGAGGGTCTGGATCTCGAGGATCGGAGGCGTCTAGCTCTTTGATGAATCTGTTCATGTCTGGCCCAAGATGTACTCTCCTGCCGTGGTCGGCGAGGGCTCTCAAGAGCTGGCTGTCCCCTTGGAATGCTACCTGTCACCGGGTGTTACGTACGTAGTGCTAATCCTCGAGGTTAGTGGCCTAATCCGGTAGGGTTAGGGGAGCCTTGGGATTAGGAGAAAGCAGGTTAATACGGGCGGCTGAGGTTATTATTAATAAATCCGTGTGATGGCTATTTATAACTGGATGGTTATTCTTAGCAGCAGTGGGCACTATATAAGTAAACATGGATTATTATTGTCATAACCTCACTATTGGTCAGGGCTCAACCAAGACTCCGACCACGCATGTGGCAGAGCATAGATCGGGTATGCCGAAGGTCTCAATGGGGTCGATTGGTATGGATTTGTGAGAGTTAGACCTTAGCCTTTGGCTGGGGGGTGATTCGAAGCATAGAACCTACGGTTGGGAGGTGAGCTAGCTTGCACCCTTCTTAGGGGGTTTGTACTAAACACTTGTGTTTTGTGTTGAGGAGATCCATGGGGTTGTAACACTGGGTGAGGACCAAAGAAATCAATGATAGTGGTTTGGGTGGTGTCATGCAGTGTCTGTATCCTGGCCACCTCATCTTAGTCTCTAGCAAGAAAACACCTAGGCGTCTTTGATCTGTGTAGTGCATCACTTGGGACGAAGGGCCATAGCCCCCATATCTCATAATATGATGGGCACCTGAACATGTAGAGAGAGAGAGAGAGAGAGAGAGAGAGAGAGAGAGAGAGAGAGAATATATGCATGTACACTGGTTTGTTAATGCAGACTTGTAGATCTTCCTGGAGCAAGTCTGAAGGAAAAGGAAGTCTGTGTGAGGATGCTTGCAGCACCTATAAATCCATCGGACATAAACAGGATAGAAGGTTTGATGGGATCATCTTATTTTCATTACTTTCTTTGAACACTTTCATTCTCTAATGTAGGTGGTTGTGTTTCCAGGTGTTTACCCAGTTGGACCACCTGTTCCTGCTGTGGGAGGTAATGAGGGAGTGGGAGAAGTGATAGCAATTGCAGATGGGGTTGAGAATCTTGCTGTGAATGATTGGGTCATCCCTGCAATGGCAGGATTGGGTAGGTCCATCATGCGCTGCTATGGTAGATTTTAAAATTAAAAGAGACAATGTAGTCTTTAGGTCATTTCTTGTGATGTGTAGGAACATGGCGCAATTATGTGGTGAAGGAAGAAACTGCTTGGTGCAAGGTTCGCAAGGATGTCCCTATTGAGTATGCTGCAACAGCTTTTATTAATCCTTGTACAGCCTTGCGAATGCTAGAGGATTTCGTGCCATTAGCTGCAGGTCAGTTGGACATGTAGCATTTTTAAGCTATGATGCAATAGAAAGTGCAGTATGGGTGGGAGGACGTTTCTTTAGCGATAGGTTGAATTTGGTGCAGTTGCTCAGACTTGATTGGAAATGGGGCCAGGAGATTTGGTGGTGCAGAACGGTGCAACCAGCATAGTTGGACAGTGCGTAATTCAACTGGCTCATCTGCGGGGTTTGCGGACAGCAAATATAATTAGAGAAAGGTTGGCCATTTTACCATGGTGGCATGCTATAATCTTTTGTCAAACTTCCATATGGTATAGATATAGACATCCATTATGTAAACCATCTTTTGTGATTATTGGGGAAAAATTGTTTACCTCAAACACTAGGTTTGTTGTAGAGCATCTCCAATGGTTTAGAGATGTGCATTTATCGTGGGAAGATGTGATGCCCACAATGTGGGAAGCTTTCAAATTCTTCTACACTACTGGAAAATATTTATAGTTGCATCAAACATTGGTGTGAGCTTAGGTGGACACATGCATTCGGTGTTTACTCTAAATGATTTTGGAGATGATCATGGCTTGTGAATTATGTAGATGAATGAGGCAAAGCATAGAATTATGTGCATGGCTGAATCCCTAAGTGCAGCAATCATGACAACCTTGCAACCATCCACCTTTATGGACTCCGAGAATTTATTTGAGTTACTTGAGTCAACATATAATATTGTTGCCAGGACACAAACGGGCTCTGTATGGGCTCCTCAACACCCTATGATAGTGCTGCAAGAAGGTACTGCTGCAGCACCCCCTAACCCTTTCTATACCTCCCCTAATGGAAAATGGGTTGTTGAGTGCATGGTTTGTGCACCCTAGCTACTGTCACACTATCTTTGCCAAATAAAGGGAAAATAGCATGCTGCCATGTATAGAGCTTTGGATATCTTACTTGCCTTACACTGGCAAAAAAGTTCATAAATATTCGAATGAAAGAGCTGGCTTCCCTTCAAAATACACACCACACTAGGACATGGTTGTCTCTTGTCTATTGTTCTAATACTAATGCAATATGGAGCAAAATTTGGCTGCCCACGGAAACAAGGGCTAATTTCAAGCTAAAAAATGAGGCTTGTGGGAATAAATTGATGAAGTTGTGTGGCTGTAGAGATGTGTAGAGTGGCTTTTATACGCATTTGGCATCTTTCTTTGGTCTGTTCCTTTTCTTGATGAGTTTGTAGAAAAGTGAGTGTTGACTAGTCAGCCTGCTTTCTTCTGTACATAAGATCTTGCTGTGAACATCATTCCTGATGCAGGTCAGACTTACAAGAGGTGAAGAAGCGGCTAGAGTGCATGGGTGCCACGGCAGTTTTCACTGAAAGTGAGACCAGTGCCAAGGGTCTGTTGGTATGCAAAACCCGACTTTGACACTCATCTCTTTGCACAGTGCTTTGATTCGATGTGGTCACAATGTGAAGAATGCAGTGGTACTGACCAAATGCTCTGAGTGTCTTTAGGGTGAGATTAAGGATGCTAAACTAGGTCTAAATTGTGTGGGCGGAAGTGCGGCGACTGCTGTCATGAAACTACTTGGGTATGTTTGTCATTAAACTGCCAGAGGTTTTTAAGAAACATCAAGCAGAGTAATAAATGGCCTGAGTTTGTGGTCCCTTTTAACAGGGAAAGTGGAACAATGGTAACTTATGGAGGCATGGCCAAGAAGCCCATTTCAGTGTCAACATCTGCTATGATTTTCAAGGTGTTGCTCATAGCTCTCGAGTCTTGATAAGGGTTTTTGCTCAACTCTAGATCAGGTCACTCATGAGGCTCAAAACGAGGATTGTGCTTTTTCAAAACATGATTTGTGCCACTTTTAGGTCAGATCTGGACTGAAAAGCCTAAGCATTTTCTAATTCGATGTGTTTAGGACATCCAGTTGAAAGGTTTTTGGCTCCAAAAATGGATGAGCCGGCATTCTCCTGCTGACTTGGCAAGAATGACTGAATACCTGCTTGGATTGGTCCACCAAGGCAAACTTACCTACTCGTAAGTCTTTTATTGATCGATGTGAAGGCAGCTTTATGGAGCATATGCAGGTTAATCTGGCAGCTGATGTATTTTTTTGGGTGCATTCTCTATTAATGCACTATAACAGGATGGAGAAGGTTCCATTTTCAGAGTTTAGTCTTGCTTTGGAGAAGGCGCTTGGTAAGCATGGCTCTGCAGTGAAGCAAGTTCTTACTTTCACTTGAACAGTAGCACCAGTCTGTTCAAAATTATGGTGTAACGTGCATATAGCAATTTCAGTCTAAAAGTAGTGTTGTAGTTTTAAGAGATGCTTGGTAAAATACACGATTAGGCATGATAACTGAGTTTTGTATAGATATGCTTTTTTTCTTGTGGTGGCTGGATCCCTAGTCATGAGAAGGCTACTACTCTTTCTTTATCCTCTACAGTGTTGTCATTCACAAACTTGCTTCCAAAAGTTGTGATGTCTTGATGGGCGTGCATGCTTTCATACATGCACATGGACAGCATGTTGAAATGCATATTTTCACCATAGGAATTGATGTGCGCCTTGTGATCTCTTTTTGTGAGAGTTTCTGATAGTATGACATGCGGCTTCTGTGCATATCGATTGGCTACCAAGGATGCTTGCAATGGGGGTGTCACGTGCATCCCGCACTTGGATGCCACGTAGACATATCTGTACAGAAGGTGCAAGACCTGGGATGGTAAAGTGGTCCCATGTGAGGCCAGTCCGGGACGAGTTAGCTAGGGTTCCATCCCAGTCGTCCGAGGTCAAGTGTGCATATGAGTCCAAGGTCAGGTGTGCACTGTCCTGCACATGAAACAGTGCTAGTCCGCGCTGTGAGTCTCCCTCTGGAATGATGTCAGTGATTGTGTATCTGGTATGGTATTGGATGCCAGATCATTGTGTAGATAGTTAGGGTTTGCT
The DNA here is from genome assembly GCF_041138505.1 of Cibotium barometz. Taxonomy (NCBI): domain Eukaryota; kingdom Viridiplantae; phylum Streptophyta; class Polypodiopsida; order Cyatheales; family Cibotiaceae; genus Cibotium; species Cibotium barometz. The sequence goes on from NC_141054.1 coordinate 32,783,186, forward strand.
TACAGGAAAGGGGCCAGCCCATAGGGCTACCCCAAGTCCTTGTGTGGGCATGGGGACAGGGTAAACCACCCCCATGAGGGCCAAGAAGGCCCTGGCTGTACCCACCAGCCATGGGAGGGCCATAGGAGTGCTTTGGGACAGTCCCAGGGCTCTTGCAAGGGGAACCAATTGGTTATCCAGCCCTAGGGGACTGCAGGGCAAGTATGGGGGCAGCCCATACAGGCTGCCCAGCCTTCAGAACCATGGGCAGTCAGTGCCCAGCCCTTTGTGCTAAGGCAATCAAGGGCCAAGACAGCCCAGGAGTGCTAACGCAAAGGGGCGAAGGATTGCAGGTCAAGGGCAGAGTTATCTTAGCCAAGAAAGGTGAAGTTTTCTGTATTTTCTTTTCAGATTTGCATCATTCTAATAAAGCAAATACACCATTCGTGGTGGGGGCCCTACAGAGGGTATTTGGGACCCAATACTGTGTCCTCTCCTCTCTCCCTCTCTCTCTCTCTATTTTTTGCACATCTTCATTCAGTTTTGGGCGTTGATTCCGTCACGAAAAGTGTGCTGATTTCGGAGCATTGAAGTTACCGATCTCCCCCGAAGCTTCCGCATGTTACAGGGGGTGTATGTAGGTAGATGGTACATCTTACATATTTGTATGTGCTATCTTCATTTCTGTCCTGTATAGATTTGTAGAGTATACCATCTCCTCAAGTATTAACCAAGCCTGCAAGAGCATTCAATGACACTTACGTTTTGAGTATTCAGTGTGCCCTGTACAATTTGTCCTGATGGCATGAAACATCCAACTGCCTCCATGTGGACATGTATGACCCCACACCATAGCTCACATTTGATCAATCCTCCACACTCATTGTCGTACTCAACACAGATTGAGGTGATAGGCTTTGATGTGCAAAACCTTTGTTCAGTTGATGAGTTGATTATGCATTGGGTTTACATAGAGTGCACTTCATGTTCATGAAGCCTTATGCTCAAGCTTTAAAAGAAGCTATGGTTGGGTGCTTTTTACTATTGATGTGAAGGTTTCATGTGCAAGATGGTGATGGAGGCATAGCTTCATGATGCCCTATGGATTGCTATGTTTGTTACAATAGGGAAGGGAATGACTAGCTAGTTGATTTTTTGGGAACATTTTACATTGCTTTTTTCAATTTGTTGCATGTTCCTTTTGTCATTTATTTTTCCTATGTCTTTATGTTTTTACACCCAAAAAAAATAAATAAATCAAACTACGATATAAAAAAACCATGAAACTACTCTGTAAATTAGCGTGCACTTCAATATGGTTAAAAGCTTTGAAAAAGATATGTGTTGAGAAAAATTGCCATTTTTTAAAAATAGATAAAGAAAAGTGGACTTAGCTACTTTTTAAGATAACTCAAAATTTCAGGTGAAGAAAACAAAAAAGTTGCATTTTAAACTGCAGACCCTAAGCCTGAAAGTTGTTAACCTTTGATGTATTGTTTGCATTCATCATTGGGAATGTTGTGTGCAAAGAAATAGAACGCGGATCCTTAAGAGACAGTAACCAAGGATACCTTAGAATGAATGTATGCATCTTTATCTGCCCTCCATGCTCTACACATAACAAGACCTACATGGGGCTTCTACAAGAGGTCTCACATGCCATGCAAGTGGTGAAGATTGTCTCCTCTCTCCACAAACCTTAGGAGGGAGGTATATGTAGTGTAGTGCAGCAATAACATGACAAGACCAAGCAATAACGTGGAGTTTGTGCGGATCCTTTAAGAGACAGTAAGCAAGCATACCTTAGAATGTATCTACACATAACAAGACCTCCATGGGGCTTCAACAAGAGGTCTTACGTGCCATGCAAGTGGTGAAGACTGCCTCCTCTCTGCAAGGAGAACAACCCTGGGAGGTATGGTATTGGTGCAGCAATATGGCACATGGTATTGGAGTCATGGGACACACATGATCAAGTTCTTTGGTTATGCCCTTCACAATACATCCTTGTACAAACATACAAAAAAAACTTTGTTAATGCAAACATATAAGATAGAAAGAACCTCAGGTAGTGTGGGAGTGAGTAGAGTCTTCACAAAGGAGGTCCTCTGTTTCAGGCAGTGCAGGCAGGAGAGAGAGAGAGAGAGAGAGCACTTTAGGTTGTCAAACTTGAAAAAACCAAGTGTAGTATATGTTACTCCCCCTTATGAAAACCTTTTGATCTTTTCATACAATGTGTAATCCAAACCCCTTTGTTCCTTTAGTCTAAGTGCTAGGGCCTTAATAAGAGACATTCAAGAGGTTTATGCATCTTATGGTTTCTCTCCCCGCCCCGTGCCTTTGTCTACAATGTGTAATCCAAACCCCTTAGTTCCTTTAGTCTAAGTGCTAGGGCCTTAATAAGAGACATTCAAGAGGTTTATGCATCTTATGGTTTCTCTCCCCGCCCCGTGCCTTTGTCTAGAAATTTCCATATTCAAGCTTCTGGTTAAGAATATTAAGCTTGTGCTTTTCTACACATTTCTTCTCGGTAAGAATATTATGTTTGTGCTCTCCTGCACATTTCTTTGATATATGGCCAAGTCCATTTAAACCACTCTACAAAGAGGCCATCAAGGCTAGAAGACTTCTTTTACTCCATTACATTAAGAGTATCTTCCAATTCTTTTGAGACTTATAGGTTTGGATATATGTTGTTTGGCAAATGACTTTAATATACTAATCCCATGTTACATTTTTCTTTCCATGTCTCCCTCCACAAGTTGGAAGAGCTGTGCATTAAAGTCTTCTAACACCAATCTAATTTTTTGAGGATCTTTGAAAACATTGCCTTCTTCATCTTTGATGCAATTAATGTCCTCTCTTGTATGCTTAGCTAAAATACTCCCATAGATCTCCAATGCGTTTTATACTGAGGTTGTTAAGCCTTCTATATGCCGTAGTGTCACAGCTGGAAGTAGGTGGGTCAAAGATATGAGACCACTAAAGTCCACACATCATTAAAGAGTCCTCAATGATTCTCACACAACCATTCCATTCCGCCAAATGTTAAAGAGGTCTTTCCATCCCCTTACCAGCAGGAAAAGAGCAAAGTGCATATTCCCATAGAGCTACAGATGCCACCTTATTAATCCAGTTAAGTCTTTCCATTTATCTTGGCTTCCATTTTTTAAAGCAATTGTCTCAACATAACAGCCATGGCTGGTTCTAGTCAACAAAGGTAACAACATCTTGGTCAACCTGGCCTTAGCATGTACTTACATGTCCAAAACCCCCAGCCCTTCCCATTGCTTAGGCTTATAGAAGCATGCTGAGGTCCAGTAAAGGTATGAAAAGGTTCTGGCCAGTCTTAGCATCCTGTCCCACCAGTGTATCTTCTTGAGGTCCAGTAGAGGTGTGAAAAAGTGCATGTAAGACATCATTACCACCTTCACAATTGTTAGCCTGGCATGAAAGGGAAGCATGGTCCCAGCTCTTGGAACTTATTCCCTACTGTGTTCATAACCCATTTAAATATGTTTTTACTGGAGCAATCAACCCCAAAGGGGCACCCTAAGTGTCTGAAGACCTTACCCTTGTTGACCACTTCACAGCCCCAGCTCTTGAACTTATTCCGTACTCTGTTCATAACCCATTGAAATATGTTTTTACTGGAGCAATCAACCCCAAAGGGGCACCCTAAGTGTCTGAAGACCTTACCCTTGTTGACCACTTCACAGCCCCATCTAGTGACATCAAAGGAGTCTTTTCTCTATTAAGGGGTAGGGCTACAAGGCTGCATAGAAGTTTTGAGCAATGAGTGGTGGAGCCATTGGAGGAAACTACAAGTTGTGTGGAGACAACTACTATTAGCTATGTGCAGGAAGTGGGGAGGCAGTGGGATATTATTATAGAGTGGCCTCAGTGTTTATACCATGCTTTACTAGAGAAAAGAGACAAAAGATGCAAGAAGGGGCACTTTAGATAGCCTAATTACAAAATTTTATGCCCATTTATCTGTAGATAGCCTAATTACAAAATTTTATGCTCGTTTATCTCTAGATAGCCTAATTACAAAATTTAATGTATGTTTATCTCTAAATAGCCTAATTACAAAATTTTATGTCCATTTATCTATAGATAGCCTAATTACAAAATTTTATAGCCATTATTTGTTTGTATAAGGGGTGTATGAAATGATTTTTAAGGTTGAAATCCCATAAGCTTCATGATGCAAGAATCCCTAGTCATGACACCTAGCAAGGTGGATATTGGTAGATTAGTTCATGCAACCATTAATCCCATAAGCTAGCAAGGTGGAGATTGGTGGATTAGTTCATACAACCATGAATGCACTCCTTAAAAATTGGTCATCCAAAATGAGTGGAAAACTTGCACACACAAAAAAAGGGAAGTCATAATTGGAGAGAGAGAGAGAGAGAGAGAGAGGGGAGGGGAAAATGGGCTAGACATTCTTAGCATGACTAAATATCATATATGCATTAACATTACCTTATTAGGGAAGAAATAGGTCCTTAAAAAGTAATAAATTGGATGGGGCTTATGAGTAGAGGGACTTGCCTTCATTCAATTAAAGTAGGTGTACAAAGAAAACGTTATTTTTGGGGGGATACATGGGGTGACAAAGGGAGATGAATTTTATGGGGCAGGGCTCTTGGATTGTGTGGGAAATCAGGGGAGATTGGGCTTATAGAGACATTGATCTTAAAGATGGGACGTGGGGAAATGAAGATGATGAGAAAATGCAAGAGATTTTGAGGGAGGAGAAGAAAGCCCAGTCTTTTGTGGAGTCTCTTGGTGCAAATGGTGGCCAAACAAGTATCATCATGGGTAGTAGACAAATTTCTTGAAGCCTCAAGAAGGGTTCATTCGAGAAGGCAAAAGAGACATAAGGTTTGTCCAAGAAGGAGGAGGTATAAGGGTTGTCTTAACCCATAGGCTCTATGGTGACTACGGTTTTGCCCCATGCATTTGTGAAAAAACAGATTGCATTGTTTGCCTCTTGTGGGCTGATCTCGTTTGTAACATGCGTACTCCATCTCGACATGATCTATTGGTGGTTTGAGAAGGAGGTTCACTAGGCCAAGGTTGTGCAAGAGGTCTTCTACGTAGGTAAGGGTTTCTACACCATTAACATGTGCAAGAGGTCTTCTACCTAGGTAAGGGTTTCTACACCATTAACATGGGTGCCTAATGTGTTTGCCAAAGCCCCTTTATTTCTTTTTAGAAATTTCATGCATGCATTTTTGGGTGACCCACTATTTGATGTAAATAAAGTCTTGTTAATGCCTACCCTGTGTGGAATTTGTGGCTAGATTTTGGGGATCTTACTAGGCTACTTGGTAGAATATGTATGTGCCTTCCAATCCTTCCATGGGCAAAGTGTCAAATAAAGTAGATTATTTGGCCCAGAATACTAAAAGCCTACTCGTAATAAAATGGTTGTCCATCTTGGGGCAATGGTGGTTAAGATAAACTCATCAGGGCTTGTTTTCATTATGGTGAACTCGGGCATTTTTCTAGGAGTTTCTTTAGCCTCAAGGGCTTGAAGGAAGTATTAGGTAGTGTGAGGAAAAAGATAGAAGAGGAGTCTCTGTTAAAAGTAGTGGGGGTGATACTAATGTACTAGTGGGGACTTTTCCCCAATCAGAGGTCCCCAATTAGAGGGGAAACCTAAAGGGAATGTGGAGGGAGAGAGGGGGAAGCAGGGAAGGAATGGACCTTAAGGGGAAAAGGATTAAGGTAAAAATAAGGGGAAGGGGGTGGTCACACTGATAAGAATATGGAAGGATGATCAATACTTAGTAACAAGAATGGGGGTAAGACTAAGGGAAAACCTGTTGATCCTAATCCTAAGGGTAGATGGACCTATCTTTTAGGAAGAAAGTAGAGAAGGATGGGGCAAGAGGAAGACCTTTCTCCTGATAACTCTTACAAGGTCCTTGAGGGGGAGGATAATGTTCCCTCATGTTTGATACACCTCATTTGCTGATAACTCTTACAAGGCTCTTAAGGGGGAGGATAGTGACCCCTCATCTTTGCTACATCACTATTATCAGATCCACTTAGATGACCTAAGGAGAAGGAAAGACTTAGTTATTGAAAAAAATGAGATGAAGGGTGCAACCATTCGGGTATTAAGGGGGAGCATGTAACCTTAGGAAATATTATAAAAGCTATAAATAATACAATCATGGAAGCCATATGAGGTAAAGGATTCCGCAAAGCAAGATGCTATGATGATGTACTATAGAGGCACCCCATCTAATGCAAATATGTGTGTTGAATCTAATCTCTTGTCACTTGTCATTAGCTTATTCACTTTTTCTTTACTTTTATTATGTAAGTATGATTCTCTTAATCCACCATAGTGATCTCCTAACAAATTTTTTAAGTTGGTATTAAAATCTACTACCATTCCCTAGCAATCTATGACTCTAGGTTGTTAAATTGGCATCTAGTAATTAGTACTAATGTCTTCACTAATCCCACCTTTACCCACCTCTTTGAATTAGTCCAAATCTCATCAATGGAGGAGTTCTACTACAAATTAGAGCTATGTATATACAAGAAGGTTCCAAGCCACTAGAAATCACCCATAATAGCACAAGAATGAAGATTTAAGTATTGTCGAAGCTCTCAAGCAAGTTTTCTATGAATTTTAGCTTGCCTTGAGAGAGCTTATTTTCATCACATCTAAAGAATTGGGTGCAAATTGAAGGTATACATGGTGTCTACTTGCTAAGAGTGAAGTATTTATTGCTTCAATTGCTTTAAGTATCCTTTGTTAATGGTGATTTCTAGTAAGTTACCTAATTTTGGATTTTTTACTAATCACACTTGTTAGTGCTAGTGATAGTAATGTTTTTGAGTATTTGAGGGCTCAAACCACTAATTGGGGAGTTGCTCTAACTCTATCCACCATCATCATTTTCTCACTTTCCCCTTGATTTAGTAACTCAAATCCACACTCCATTCCAAAAACAATTTTTGGGGTTATTGAGTTTGACTGATTATTTGGCCTTAATTGTATTGGTCATCATTGCATCAAATCGTGTTGTACAAGGGTAAATAGTGGCCTTGAGTCTAAGACCCCCTATCATTGCATTAGAATGGCTATTTCATTCCTCATTGAGAAGTTTAATATGGAGAAGGTTTTCACACATGGCAAGTGAAAATCAATTATATTTTAATGAAGGATAGTTTATGGGGGATTGTAAGCAGAAGAATTTATGGCTTACTAAAGATGAAAAGGCATTAGCTATTATTACATTAAGTTGGGGAGATGCTTTCATTCATCACATTGTTGGCAAAGGTATTATTGCATTAGGTTGGGGAGATTCTTTCATTCATCACATTGTTGAGAAAGCTATTATTACAATTAGGTTAGGGAGATGCTTTTATTCATCACATTGTTAACAAAGGTACATCAAAAAGGGCCTTGGGATGACCTAGAAAAGCTTTTTGGAGCCAAGGGAAGAAAGAACTCTGAAGCTAGTCTTGAAATCCAATTCTTTGGTCTTGAAATGAAAGCTAATGAGTCATTTCCCACACGTGAATAAAATGAAAAAGAAAAATGTAAAAATTGGCATGTATTAGAGCACCAGTAGAAGAGGAGGATGCCATAACCATCCTACAAAGAACATTTCCATGGAAGAGTTAAGGCCACTAGTTTCCATGCTCAAGAACCTCTTGCAAACCAATATTTTAAGGTATAAAAGGTGGCACTCATTTTAAAGAAGTGGAACTCATGGAAGAGGATTAACAAATTAAAAGCAAGGCTATAATAATGACTACAGTGGGTAAGGAGAAAGCCTTCTTCCATAGAGGACCAAAGACAAAGCTCATACCATCACTGTAGGAAAGTGGGGCATATGGCTAAAGACTATTGGCATAAGAAGAGATTTAAAGCGGTGAATGTGATGGTTAAAGATGAAGGGAAAAACGACAAAGATGCTTCCCACCATGAAGGAAGCTCCAATGAGCACCTCTTCTAGAACATTGTAAAAAGGGCACGGCCCCCATATAACCTTAGGAAATATAATGAAGGGTGTAAACATCAAAAGGTATGTGATTGGATGAGACATTGTATACATAAGACAAGATGTATGTGGGTAAGAACAACCCAAGATAGATAAAAAGGAGGCCCCTAGAACAAGTGGGCAAGTGGGTGCATAAAAGTCAACAATGAGTATCAAATCAGCCTGAGGTGGAAACTACAATTATGGAAGCCATATTAGGGCTAGATTAGGTAATGGATTAAATAAAGCAAGATGCTAATAATGATGTGCTATAGGGGAACCTAATCTAATGCAAATATGTGTGTTGAATCTAATCTCTTACCTTATTATTATATCTTGTTATTAGCGTAATCACTTTTTCTCTACTTTCATTATGCAAGTAAGATTCACTTAATCCACTTCTATCTAGCATAATCATATCCCAACTATTTTTTTTGAGCTGGCATAATTAGAGAGCCTACCACCATTCTCTACCAATTTACTGCTCTAGGTAGTTAAACTAGCAACTAGTAATTAGTACTAATCTCTTCACTAATCCCACCTGTCGACCTCTTTAAATTAGCTCAAATCTCATCATCGAAGGATTTATACTATGAATTGAAATTTATACTATGAATTAGTTGCCAGAGGCTAGCTGAAGACCAAATTCATAAGAAGCCTAATAAGAAGACCAAGCATCTACCCAAACTTATAAGAAGCCCAACAAGAAAGAAGCAGACTCACCAAGGCTAACTCCCCCACCCAACCATGAAGAAGCCAAGAGTGGAAGAGACCCCTCGTACCACAACATAAAGGCCTACATGAGCCAAAGGCAGAAAGCAAAATCTAGTGCTCATCAGGGGTATAGACCTAGTGATGGTCTTGGAGTCTGACACTAATTTTTTAGAAAGAACACTCCCTCCGGAGCCACAGTCCCACAAGGAAAGGGCAAGGAAAAAGAACTATTGGTGCAAACACTTAGGGCTAGCAGCACAACATTCAACACTTTTGAGAGACAATTCTTAATTATCCAAGGACAACCAAACATCCAAGCTAGAAGTATAAAGTTGATCTAGCACTATCTTGCACAACAAATGCATGTAATACAAGCTTAAAAGGCTGCAGAGAATGCCCCACATGTGCTAATTCTATAAGAACACACTTGGTGGGACCATTGTTTCTAAATGCTAAGCAAACAACCCGAATAGATGGCTAGAGATTCATGTGTCAGCTATGTTGCTTTTTTTTGAGAGCCAATGCATCATTGTCCAAGGACAACCGGACATCCAAGCTAGGTGTATCAAGCTAATCTAGCACTATGCTACACATCTCTCGCAAATGGATTCAATACAAATTCAAAAAAAAAAAAGGCTACAAAGAATGTCAAGCCAGCAGGTGCCGCTTCTACAAGAACACACCTAGTGGGACCATTGTCCCAAATAGCCCAAATGGATGGCTGGAGATGCAACAAAAGGTTGCTTTTGAGAGCCAATTCTTAGTTACCCAAGGACAACTGAAAAACTACCAAGGACAACTGAAAAACTAAGCTAATTGTATTGAGTTGATCCAGCATTATGATGCATAACTCTCACAAATACATGTAATACAAGCTCAAAAAAAGGCTACAAAAAATGCCTTGTAGGTGTCAAATCTATAAGAATAGTTGGAGGCTCAGAAATATGGGCTATAGGGATGCCTTATCTATAATAATTTGGGACATGGAAAAGGTCCACTCAAAAGTGCCATAGTAGCATATGGCCAAAACGGATAGAATTTCCTCCCATCTTCTTGCAAACTAGTCCCTCCTCCCCAAGAACGATAAGGCCATAGGCACATTACAAAAGGAAAGGGAGTCAACCCTCAATGCATTGATCGAGGAGTAAAGCGAGGTGGATTGACTTGGAATAGTGAGCCGAGATACCAATTCCTTGCAAGCAAGCGAGTTCAGAAGGAAGGATGCCATGATCAAGAGCCAACAAGCCAAGACTCTATAGAGAGTCAATAAGAGCTAATGTAGAAAAGGACCAACTTATTGTGGATGTGGTTGTTGTCAACTTGCCTACTTTGGTGTGCTATAGCACCAGAGCCCAAGCTAGTACCTCCATCTGGCTCTCTAGGCAATCCTATACCACACTGAATTATACCCTAAATTGCAGAGCAAAAGATAGCCAAATGCCTTCTTCTTTATACCACCACACATGTAGCCTATCCCACCTTTGACAGGATGGGAAGTGATGAGGCCCTGGACTTCATTGCCATGATCTCAACAAGACTACTTTGATAAATACCATAAGTCAAGATGACGAGACCACAAGGACTTGGGGCGAAGACACAAAAGGGCTTGATAGAAGAGGATGAGAAGGAATAGAAGAAGGGGGCAGGGATCCATCCTCTAGAACTATCATTGAAGAACCCCCAAGAGATGCAAAGTCATCCTAGTGGGCTCATCGGGCTGGTAAGAAACAAGGTGAGGGCCCCAAGATGCTGCGTTCCCTAATCCCAGTAGCACCAACCCCTTTGATGACCCACCATAGTCGCAAAGAAGTCCATTGCCTGGTATTTTTCCTATGAATGTCCACAGGCATCGGGAGCGCCTGGACACCCCATGGACACGTGTGTGCACACTTGTTTGGGACTAAGGCGGTGAATTTATGTGTTTTGCAGGTGGTATCAGTGTGCAACCCTACTTAAATATTATTCTTTTGTTTACTAAAGTTTATGGTTGCAGGTTCAAACTCATTAAAGTTTGGACGGACAAACTTACAAGTTATAAGAGAGTTCGCATCGGGCTGGACTTAATTAATTTACTAAGGCCATTTACTTGTGATGGGCACCTGGGTACTTGGTCTAAATCCCACGAGTTGCTAAAAGAGGCTTGGGAGGAGATCCTGCATACTCTTGATCAGAAAACCACACCTCAATGGGCATGAGACCCCCTCCCAAGAACTTTCAACCCATCAAACCTCTTTTTTGAAGCAGAAGAATGGCTGCAAGCAGAGGACATCCCATGGGATCTCTTGCACCTCCCAGTTATTCGTGAGATTATGATGATACCATTTAAAGGCTTGCAAATACCCTTCACCACAAATAGAAAATCCATACTATACATAGACAAGAGATCCTGTTGATGCAATTGTACCTAGAGAGATCTTTCAAGGAATACCCTAATAGAAGGAAGAGGTGGATATAGAAGGCTAATCGATGACAAAGCCTTCAATAGTGCTGAAATGAAGAACCAATTGAGATGGCAGCTGTGCTACCTAAGGAACCCGGATTGTTGGTCTACATATTGCATTGCCCTAGTAACCACATGATCAATCCCTTGTACATGCCACTGTGTGTAGGCGCATGTGATGGAAAGAGTATGAAGCAAAAAATAAGATCAATCCTCTACTCCTCAACTTTTTAGAGTTTTAGTCACCATCAAGAGGTCTTTGACATCGCAATCTAGGTATCCAATTAAGCTCTTGGACACACCATCAGAATTTGCCTACAAGACTTCAAAGAGGAGAAGGCCCGCATGTAGTGGGACAAATATGATGAATCCCATGTGCACCTTCAACATCAACATTGGGCCCACTCTATGGCATAAATATGTAGGTTGTTCATATGTGTTTAGTTCCTAGAAGCCTACAGGATGTAAGCTTTTGAATAGATGTTCATCCTCTGAGTTCATCCTCTCTAGATACAACTTTTTGTTCACTCACAATATTGGAAAGCCACTCCAATGCTTGAAGGCGATGCAACAGTTCCACATATGCAGAGGTTGTCCTCTTGTAAAGATGGAGGCCGAAGATGCCACCACCTATGAAGACCATTCCTTGTAGCTTCTATAATGGATGGAAGTAGGACTAGGCAGGGGGGTTATTCACACCTTCCATACATTAGGAAATTCCTACCGCTAGCCTATAAGAGCATTTCACATATGTATGGCCATGGGCCGCATTGCTGTAATAATTATCCATCCATAAGGCTTGTATATATAAATAGAGACAGGCTATAGGCACCCACTTAATTTGGGTGGCCAAGCAAAGACCTGGTGGATATATGTAATTTTTATAATGTAAATTGGGAGAGTCAATCAATTTCTTTGGTGCAAAGCTTTCTTTTCTTGTACAAAGTTTGCTTGCTTTGTGGTATATGCATGCTTGTGTGATTACTTGGTCATTTAATTGAGTATGCATTCTTGTGTGATTACTTGTCGTGCAATTGAGTATGCATTCTTGTGTGATTACTTATCGTGCAATTGAGTATGCATGCTTGTGTGATTACTTATAGTGCAATTGAGTATGCATGCTTGATAGCTTAAGTGAGGAAGTGATTGAGCTAGAGAGTAGAGCGGAGAGTGGTTCAAGCTTCCTAGCTTAACCATTACCATTGGAAGGGTTACCTTAGAGGATTGAAAGTAGAGGAAGAGCTCAAACAAGAGGGATTAACTCTCCTCTTGGCCTCTTTTACCTCTTGTAATGGGGCTTTCATGATCCCGATGGCTTAGAGTACCGGGGATACCATAGTGATGTCTACATCACTCTAGTGATGAACTATACACCTATCCACTAGGCCTACCCTAGCAATGGGGCAATGATGAGTGTACAAGCATTATGTGCCAATATCTCATACTTGTCCAACTTGTAAATCCCATGGCTTAGAGTACCAATAGATACTATAGTGATGTCTCCATCACTCTAGTTATGAACTCTACACCTATCCACTAGGCCTACCGAAGAAATGGCAGAGACTGAGTTCTTTTTGATGCCTGGCATAAATAAGACTTTTGAGAGAGTTATTTTCCCACCATTTATAGTAGTAGTGAGAACAACCTTACCAACTCCTTTTACTGGATACAAGAAGTTGTTTGCACATGTGACTATTCCTCCTTGAGGAGCAGACTCAAGTGAGGAAAATAAATCACATTGAGAAGTATTGTGCTTGCTAGCACCATTATCAAAGTACCAGACATTCTAATTTATCACTTACATGCATACATCACGAATAGAAGGCTCATAACTGCAGTGCATAATAAATACCTAGTCATCCTATGCATAGTTTGCTGACTCCTTTTTAGTACTTGAGTGCAAAGCATCACACCACAACCATGCTTGACTCTTTCTTCTTCCCCTTCTCTAGCCTTTTTCTACATTCATTGATTTAATGGCATGGCCTTCCGATAATAATTATATTTTCCTTTCTTAGGCTTATCATCCCCCTTCTTAGCATCCTTTCTTAGAAGACTGGGATGATTCTGCCTTTGGCTTATAGCTACCCTGAGAAAAGGCTTTGCCTTTACCTTTTTAATTGACAGTAAATTCTTGATCTCCCAGAGTGCCTGTACTAATTTGGTTTTGCCAACATTTCTCTTCTTGAAAGAGCACTACAACCAAGTCATAAAAAATAAGGACATTGGGGTTACCCTTCATCAAGAGCCAAAGTGTAGATGTAAAACCTTGGCATGAATCTAGTAGAGCTATGAGGATAGTAGTTACCAAAGAATTGTCTGGATAAGCCTCATTAATACATGCCAACTACTCCCTAAGATCTTTATTCCTTGTGAGAAACTCATGAATCCTAGCATGAATCTGGTAGAGCTATGAGAATAGTAGACACCAAAGAACTGTTTGTATAAGTCTCATCAATATATGCCAATTTCTCCCTGAGATCTTTAATCCTTGTGAGGAACAACCTCCTCATTCATATTCTCAAACTCTAATTGCTTGCGTAAGTAGGCCACTCTCGTGGCTCATTAACACATGTGGTAAAGTGCAACAAGCATTTGCCAAGCATGTTCATAGTTTTACACGAGCAAAAATGAGGAATAATGCTCCCTTTTATTGAAAGTGTCAAGCCTAATACATATGCATGTGCATCCCTACCATCCCACCTGGCTTATTCTGCTATATGGGAGGTGCGGAGGCGGATGCCAGAGCTACATTAGAACTCTTATCACCATCCAAAGTACTTGTGCTATGTTGTTGTGTTGGTAAGATAGGGTGTGCCGCCTTGAATTCCAATAACAACATTCCAAAGCCCTTTGGCCAATACATGTCATATCATATAGGACCACAACGGGTAGTTAGTTCCCATCAAGCTTATCCTCAACGAAAAGCATACTAAATACTGTAGGTACTATCAATACCCACTAAATGTCATATGGCTCAATAGGTCATTGATGAGATGGAAAACTACAAAGTGTATGAAAAAATACAATGTAGAGTGTGGAAATGATACTTAGTGAAAATGTTATAAGTAGAGCTGATTCAAGTTATAGCTATAGGTGGTAGCCAATAGACTAGCCCACATAGCTTTATAAGTAGAGCCTGCATGGGAGTAAGGCCTTCTCCATGAACCCATTATTATGCATGGTCCATTATATCATTACCTAAGGTGATAGACACAGCATGTTGCTTTGCATTCAATACTATATTTCCTAGAGAACCAAATGGAGGTATTAGGCTGGGGCTTTGGTGCTACAGCACAAGTTGATATAGCCACATCCATAATAAGTTTCTCCTTTTCTACATTGTCTCCTATTGACTCTACATAGTCTTAGATTTTTAACTCTTGAGCTCTCTCTTTTTCTAGCTCTTGTTGTAGCACTTTGATCATGGCAACCTTCCTTTTGAACTTAGTTGCATGCAAGGAATTAGTATCCTGCCTCACTACTACAAGTTGGTCCTCCTCACTTTGCTACTCGACCAATGCATTGAGGGCTAATGTGCCTATGGCCTTTTCTTTCTTAGCGAGGAGAGTTTGGTTTGCAAGGAGATGGGAGGAAACTATCCACTTTGGTAAAAGTAACACTTTTATAATAAAAATTATTCTTTTATGCATAAAAATCAATATGATGAAAGTAACTCTTTTGTAATAAAAAAAATACTTTTATGCATTATTTTATGCATAAAAATCCATAATGAAGAAAGTAACACTTTCATAAAATTTTTTTATCAATAAGTATCTTTCATAGAATTTAATTCTATTGAAAATCAATCTTTTATAAAAATTAATCAATATGCATTTTTCTATGCATGAATGAAAATGACACTTTTAGAATACTCTAACGATGGGGATTACTCTTTTTGATTAATAAAAGATGAAATTTATTTCACTAATTTTCAAAAAATTTCGCCATAACCTCCTTTGTATGGCTGACCATTTTTTAATTTTTAATTCACTAAAATTAATTAGAAGTTCACCTAGAGTATTTACATCATTCTTGTCTAAACATTTTCTACTTATTAAGAGAAACATTATGAACAACTTGATTTTATCCAATAAATCTAGGATAAAGAATGGTTGGATTTGCTAAAGAAGAGAGGGGAATGCCTTTTTGTTAATGAGGCATAACATCATTTTTAATTTAGAGAAGACAAAAATCATAAAAAATCATAAAAGAATTAGAAAAGATAAGAATCTCCAACTTACATAGATAATTTGAGAGCTTTCCTTTGGCTTGATGGTTTGAGGGTTCAACTCTTGTTTGAAACAAGAATGGCCACCAATCTTTTGGAAGAGGGAAGGTCAAAAACTAATGAATTATGAGTAAAATTCACTGTTTTTGGCACTTGGGAGAGACAGGGTAACAGTGCAAAACACTATTAAGTTTCAACAAAGGGGAGGGCTTCTAGCTTTTATTTATAGGAAAAAGTGAGCTTCTAGCCAAGCCAACTGATTCTAGAATTTTTCAAATCAGTTTGGTCAAATTTTGATCATTTTTAGGTCAGTTTTGCTCACTTTTTGGATCTAGTTGAAACAGGAGAGAGGAGAGATAAAAATATCTTATTATTTGGGAGTTTAAAACTCATTTAAGCATGTGAAATAGGTGCCTCCTTCATGAGGAGAATTCTCCAATACTGAGGTGTTAAAAATGCATCATTTCACCTAAATATCTTTCTTTTTTAACTATTAACCTTGTCCTTAGTCAACTCTTCATCTTATGTGAGTATTTACTCATTTTTGGAAGATTTTCCTTTTATTCTTCTATTTATCTCCTCCCTACATTTGGATGAATCTTATTGATCCATAGGAACCTTAATTTAAAATTTCAAAAAAATCTTTGCCCCCAAGATAATGTCTCTTTAACAGATTATACTTAATTTCTAATGTACCTTCTAAAAATCTTTTTGAACTTCTGTTTCAAGAGAACTTATTTTAATAAGATGAGATATTTTTCTATCCAAAAATATTTAAAAATTGAATTACCACTCTCTAGAAGATGTTCTCTCTCTAGGCCAAAACTGGTAGAAACAAGATCTTTTATATGTCTGAAGAGGGATTTGATTACAGGGAAAGATACTGGACATCCTGAGAGGCTGGGGAGGAATCTTACATTCTACCCCACTTAAAAAATGCGAGATGTCCTCATCTCGCAGGTGGAGTATGATCTCTTTCATCTTCATCTTCTTCTTCAATCACTTGCAGCGTTACTGCCTTGGAAGTGGACGGCCGATTTGGGAATAACTCTCTTTGACTTCCCCTATTCTGAGGTGGAGGTCTTGCATTACTTTGGATTGAAACTGCAGGTTGGATAAAGGGTCTACCTGTGGGATTTCCCTGATTTTGGTAGATAGAACCCTGATTACTCTGGACGGAAGGGACGGGAGTCTGGAATCTTGATCCCTGATTTTCCTGCCCTGAAAACCTCGATCCAAAAGGAGTTGGGCAATCCATACTGCGATGTCTAAATCCTTGACAGTTATAGCATTTCACTCTCTTGTTCAAGGGTGGAACTTCTGAAGTTAAAATCCAGGGGATTGAGTTTCGGGAAAAGGACATTTCTTCCATTCTGGAACTTCCCATATCCTGGGTTTGACCCTGATATCTCTTAGGCGGAGGAAGGTTGGAATCATCTTCTGGGAATAAAAACCTTTTGAAAAGTGATGGTGCTGGCTTTGGCGGGACTTTGACATCAAAGGCTTTGGCAAAATCCTTCGCCATCCGAACTGCTTCGGCCATGGAAATAGGTTTGGCATTCTTGACTAAAGTATCCAATGGCTCGTTCATTCCCCGAATGAACCTGGCCATCGGTTGCTCTTCATCCAATTGAGGAGAATATTTAAGGAGAAGGACAAAAGCCTGATGGTACTCTTCAATTGTCCGGCTTTCCTGCTTTAGTTCCAAGAACTCATTCATCTTAGTTTCAAGAAAGCTCGGGGGGAAAAACCTCTTTCTGAGGTAAGCCTTGAGATCGGTCTAGGTTTGGGTATTTCGGTCGAGACGGTTTGTCTCGCAGTGGTTTCTCCATGCCACTCTAGCTGTCTCCACTATCTTCAGCCTTGCAAGAGCCATTTTGCTCTTCTCATTGTACCCGGTGACATCGAAGTATTCTTCCATTGATTCGATCCACTTCTCCACAGCCTCGCCCAAGTTTTCCCCTTCACACTTGAAAGGTCCAGGCTGCGAACTATGAAGAGTTTTACGAACATCCAGGTCGAGCTCTTCATCGAGTTGGGGGTTAGCATTTCTACCACGACGACCTCGATCCATGTTCTTATTAATACGAAAATTCTTGTTAAGTCTCTTTATTTATGATTCAATCCGATTTTTGATTCAACTGATTTCGGGGTTCTCTAAATAGGTCAGCTCCCCACAGAATCAAGGGATAAAGATACTCATATAGAATGCATTATCATTTGACAATTCATTCAGAATATCTCATTCATATCTTTAACACAATAATGGTCCATCAGACTGAATTTTTTTTTCTATCTGAACAATCCTCCATGGGGATTTCAATTTTTCAGATTTTTAATTTATCAACCTTAACTTGATCCACTGATCAAAAGCTAACAGTAGTAATCTGCCAGCACAATCCACTAATCTCATAGTGATTTGCTAAAGTTATTAACGTCATTCCAGTTATGAACATCATCACAGGGACTCGTCCCATTCATCCTCATTGCGGTTTTGCTCAGCTTATTACATTTCAACCAAATTTCAGGAATCATCATTTTTTAATCAGAATCCAAATCAACTAATTAGTTCTCAACCAGAATTTAAAAATCATATCAACCACATTCGAAATCATATCAACCACATTCGAAATCATATCAACCACATTCGAATTCATCATCTGGATAGCATTAATGCTTATAATTCCAAGTCTGAGATTTACTCGTATATACTGCCAGTAAAGAGCTGCAGTTATACCCTCGGTATATACGGGTAGTCATGGTTCTTGGGACTATAAAGTAAATACCATCATGTCTAGGCCTCAAGCAAGTCAGGGATTCCCTACAATTGCGGTACTTCCATTTGAAGACCCAATTACTAATTTACGAATTTCAGTTTGAATATCAAATTGTATAAATTTTATCACACAATTATAACCTTTTTGTGCTTCTTGATAAATTTTTGACATATTTGGCTTCTCGGTTGATCCTCATTAGCCAAATGCTCTGATACCAACTGTAAGATCCCTGTCCCCACCGCGCAACGGATTATGGGTGTTAGCAGCAGAAGTAGCACATCTTGCGTGGGGCAGGGTCCTACACTCGGGGCCTCGCCCACGGATATCCGGACAGGTGACTAATTCCTCGGTTCTTCCAAAACCAAACTTAGAAAAACTTCCCTTGCCCGGAAAGCACAGGTGATTCCTCCAGGATAAAATTTTACTCTAACGTAGTCAGGGTCATTACTGACCAAACTGATCTAACCGAACCTAAAGTCACTTGGACAGATCAAGGAAGAAACTTGCACTTGGATCATAGAGATCAACGCTTTTTTTCCCATCAAGAGGCACATCCGTTGATTCCTTTTTCCATAGAACAATTACTATCCGGGATTTACTTCATCTAGCGTACCACAATAGAAATTGAGTCTCATTTTACGGATCCATCAGTCCAGTCTACCCCATCTAGTCCCATGGGTTAACCAACCACCCAACCACTGTAGTGATAGGATCCAATTAGGAATTTGATTAGGTTTTGTCCCGGGTACCAGGGAAAAGAGTTCCCAGGCCCCCTAGCCGGATGTTCATGCAAACATAAAACTAGTCACACCACCTACACACCCAATATGAAATTGCCTTTTTCTCAGCATCAGCTAACTTTAAAACAATCCTTTAATGAAACCATTATGTCACTGATCACAATCCTCAAAATCTCTAGTTGAATCCATATTTCCAATCATCCATTCATCGGTGTACTTATGGCATCATTGGCAACCAGAACGCTCACCACCTATTCACTTAGGGGCCTTTTCGATAGTTCCTAGCTCATAGAGTAACCGGTAATATATTCACATAACAAAATGGAATCTCCGTGGAAGATCAGCAAGATCAGCCAACAGATCCATATAAAAGAGCCATGGACTCATCCGTTGAGGACCAGCAAGGTCAATCAACCAGATCCATGCCCGGTTTCAGAAAACAACTCTTGCTCCTTATTCCAATATCTTCCACGACGCACGTGTGGGTATCTTCCGCGACCTAGAGCCCGAGCACCGTATGGTCAGCACCCTCTAGGATCCTTCACAGGTCACCTAACGTTTCACTCATAGGCTGCTTCCTTGGTCCCTCATCCACCGTACTGGAAGCTCACCATTTAAATCGAACCGAGGCTGGTCAAGACCTCGGACGACCTTGCTACGCGAGACGTCCTCCATTGACTCTCCGTTCACAGCAGTTGCAACTTTATCAGTTAGGTCTCCACGACCTTAATCACAAGATGGTCAAAATGCTTCCCCAGCATTCTTGACATAAAACAATCATTTACAAACAATTTACAAATACAGTTTCTATAATGAACTCTCGTCTTTCTACATTATCCCTCATCAATCCACATTACTTATTCCACATTCCATTTATATGTGTACTCATTCTTATCTAATCACATCATTTTCTATCTCATCACATCAGATTTATTCACATCACATCATTTATTCACATGCCATCACATCTCATCCATTCACTCATATCGACGTCACATCATTTCTCATACACATTTACATTCATTATTCCACATACACATCCACATTCGTACTTCCACACCTATACATCCACGCCCACATCCGCATTCATACATACATATCCATATCCACATCCATACATCCACTTCCACATTCATACATCCACATCCACATGCACGTCCATACATCCATTTCCACATCTACATCCACATCCACATCTACATTCATACATCCATTTCCACATCCACATTCATACATTCCACATCCACATCCATACTTATCACATACACATACATCTTTCCTTTTCCATACATCCTTCACATACATACATCTACATCCATTCTTTCACATACATATATCTACATCCATTCTTTCACATACATACATCTCCATCCATTCTTCGTTCATTTTCATCTATCTGATTCATTTCACATCCTCATATCTATTTATAGAATACAAGAGAATTCTTATTTTTGATATAAGATTTCTTTACGCATCTATTTATGCATAAATTCCATTTTAAGGAGAATAACACTTTCGAAATAAAAATCAATCTTTTATGCATCTTCCTATGCATAAATTCATTTTAAATGAGAATGACACTTTTGAATTAAAATTCAATCTTTTATGCATCTTCTCATGCATAAAATCAAAATTGATGAAAATAACTCTTTTGAACTAAAAATAGATTTCTTTATGCGTCTTTCTATGCATGAATCCAATTTAGTAGGAATTACACTTTTAGAATAAAAAAATTTCTCTTATGCATCTAATTTATGCATAAAATCCATTTATGATGAAAATCCCACTTTTAATATAAAAAAATCTTTTATGCATATGTTTATGCATACAAATCATTTATGATGAAAATCACTCTTTTAATATAAAAGAATTTCTTTTATGCATCTAATTTATGCATAAAATCATTTATGATGAAAATCACACTTTTAATATAAAAAATATCTTTTATGCATACAAATCATTTATGATAAAAATCACTCTTTTAATATAAAAGAATTTATTTTATACATCTAATTTATGCATAAAATCATTTATGATGAAAATCACACTTTTAATATTAAAAAATATCTTTTATGCATATGTTTATGCATAAAAATCATTTATGATAAAAGTAACACTTTTATAATAAAAAAATATTCTTTTATGCATACTTTTATGCATAGAAATCAATAATGATAAAAGTAACACTTTTATAATAAAAATTATGCTTTTATGCATACTTTTATGCATAAAAATCAATATGATGAAAGTAACTCTTTTGTAATAAAAAAAATATACTTTTATGCATTATTTTATGCATAAAAATCCATAATAAAGAAAGTAACACTTTCATAAAAAAATAAAATCAATAAGTATCTTTCATAGAATTTAATTCTATTGAAAATCATTCTTTTATAAAAATTAATCAATATGCATTTTTCTATGCATGAATGAAAATGACACTTTTAGAATGAATACTCTAACGATGGGGATTACTCTTTTTGATTAATAAAAGATGAAATTTATTTCACTAATTTTTAAAAAATTTCGCCATAACCTCCTTTGTATGGCTGATCATTTTTTAATTTTTAATTCACTAAAATTAATTAGAAGTTCACCTAGAGTATTTAAATTATTCTAGTATAAACATTTTCTACTTATTAAGAGAAACGTTATGAAAAACTTGATTTTATTCAATAATCAATCATCTAGGATAAATAATGGTTGGATTTGCTAAAGAAGAGAGGGGAATGCCTTTTTGTTAATGAGGCATAACATCATTTTTAATTTAGAGAAGACAAAAATCATAAAAAACCATAAAAGAATTAGAAAAGAGAAGAATCTCCAACTTACATAGATAATTTGAGAGCTTTCATTTGGCTTGATGCTTTGAGGGTTCAACTCTTATTTGAAACAAGAGTGGCCACCAATCTTTTGGAAGAGGGAAGGTCAAAAACTAATGAATTATGAGTAAAATTCACTGTTTTTGGCACTTGGGAGAGACAGGGTAACAGTGCAAAACACTATTAAGTTTCAACAAAGGGGAGGGCTTCTATTTATAGGAAAAAGTGAGCTTCTAACTAAGCCAACTGATTCTAGAATTTTCCAGATCAGTTTGGTCAATTTTTGATCATTTTTAGGTCAGTTTTGCTCACTTTTTGGATCTAGTTGAAACAGGAGAGATAGAAATATCTCATTATTTGGGAGTTTAAAACTCATTCAAGCATGTGAAATAGGCGCCTCCTTCATGAGGAAAATTCCCCCATACTGAGGTGTCAAAAATGCATCATTTCACCTAAATATCTCTCTTTTTTAACTATGAACCTTGTCCTTAGTCAACTCTTCATCTTATGTGAGTATTTACTCATTTTTGAGGGATTTTTATTTTATTCTTTTATTTATCTCCTCCCTACATTTGGATGAATCTTATTGGTCCATAGGAATCTTAATTTAAAATTTCGACGAAAAAATCTTCACCCCTAGGATAATGCCTCTTGAACAGATTATACTTAATTTTTAATGTACCTTTTGAAAATCTTTTTGAACTTCTGTTTTAGGGGAACTTATTTTAATAAGATGAGATATTTTTCTATCAAAAAATATTTAAAACTGAATTACCACTCTCTAGAAGATTTTCTCTCTCTCTAGGCCAAAACTGGTAGAAACAAGATCTTTTATATTTCTAAAGAGGCTGGGGAGGAATCTTATAAGAGTGCTTTCAATATTTTAAGTTAAAGGTTATCTAGGACTTTCTCTCTCTAAAAACCTTAAGATTAGTTTAATCTAATCATGATCATGATCAACTTGATTTTCTTAATTTGATTCTAGAGTTTTAACCTAATCTTATACTTAATCGTTCTTATTTAAAAGGTCATTTCTCTTTCTCTCTCTATATTTTCTTTTTATCTCTCTAGAATTCTTCTTATAGAATCATTCTCTCTCTAGATTTCTTTACATCAATACTCACAAAAAGAATTATAAGCATTCCTCTAAACATTTTTTAATTGATCTAGGGCATCCTTCTTAGCTTAAAGCCATTTCTCTCTCTAAAATCTTAATCCCATTTTCTCTCTCTAGTCTTAGGACTATACCTATAATTTTATTCATAATCTAAAATCTTGACCTTTCACATTCTAGCCTCTTATCCTATATTGTTTTTCCTTTGAAGGGGTCAATGCACACATCTATGTGCACAATCGATGCACATTTGTGCGCATTTTCAATGCACACAATTACCTGCATAATTTAGTGCACATCTCAATTCAAGCCTAAATAAATATAAAAATCAAAGTAGTTTATCTCATCCTATCCAAGGCTTAACCTCATAAATTTTTGGTATACAAGTTAACCTAAGGTTAATTTATCAAATTAACCTAAGGCAATTTCTATGACTAAATAACTTTCTATTTTTCTAAGGGCAAGGACAAAGAATATTCCCTTTTCAAAATTTAATCTAGTACCCCAATCTAAAAACGATTTCATATCTTACGATTAATAGAATGCTCATTTGGATGATTTAATTAAATCCTATACACACAACCTTGAGCAAATATTTTGTCCTAGGTGAATTCCTAAGATTTATATAATTATTTTTTCAAAGAATACTTTATTCACAATAATTCATTTTAGACTAATCAAAAGCAAGATAAATACAAGGAAAATGTCATCTATCTCTTAGACTAGCTCTGGGGCTTGATGTAGATGTTATTTGAGATGATAAGGGCTTGCAAAACTCTAGAATCCTAGAAATTTTTTTACTCCCTCATAGGTACTTGTAATTATTCAATTTGATGAGATGTAGGTACTTTGGAAGAGGTAAAAGTGCTAGAAAGTGACTATACTTGGTTGGAGCATGTACAAGCATTGAAAACTATCAAATGGACTTCTCTATTCTCAAGAAAAAAATTCATGGATTTCTCAAGGAGGGGAGAGAGTATTTATACTTAAAAAGAGTGGGTGGGAATCTCTACATGCACAGAGTCTAATTGAGTTAATCTCAAGCCATTCCTACCATGCAAACCATAGAATTTGGGGGTTAAACTCAACCTTATAATTATATGCATACACTTTATCTACTAGTGTGACCTAATAGAAAATGCACGACTCTTGTTTTCCATAGAATTTGGGGGCTAAACTCAACCTTAGAATTACATGCACGCACTTTATCTAGACTCTAGAGTGAACTAAAATAAAATGCACGACTCTTCTTTTACATAAACCACATACCACATACCACTAACAAAATGCACGACTCTTGTTTACATAAACCGCATAATCACCACCAACAAAACACCATGGGTAGATTAACCACCACCTATTAACCCAAATCCACCTTGATTTAGCCAAAATATGATTTTTTGGACCTTAGGAGAATTACCCTTAGCGCAATTAAGTAAATTAAGATGCACACACACATTGTGGTGCATATCAATTATTATTTTTTCAAGGGAAAGCCATACATTTTAGCCCTAATATTTTTAATTAAATACTTGCATATGGCTTAATAGTTTATTTTATTTTTCCAAATAGTTTTATTAGTTTTAGCCCTAATATTTTTAATTAAATACTGGCATACGACTTAATAATTTATTTTCTTTTCCCAAATAATTTTATCACTTTTGTTTTGACCTATATTAATCGCGCGTGTACACATATGCATCCAAGGGTCATTCTCATTTATTTTTGCACATAAACCTTGCTAATTTTTCTTTTTTTTTAATATATTTATTTACGCATTTTCTCATATTGAACATAATTTTTTTCTATAGTCAAATTAAACTTACTAACTAGTAAGAGGGATCTTACATTCTCCCTCCCACTTGAAGATACGAGATATTATCCTTATCTTGTAAACTGAGGATAATCTCTTACTATACCCTCTTCCTTTACCCAAGCAACTTGATCATATGTGCCTTTAAGATTCTATTTTTGAGGTTCTTTTCTTTGATATTCAAAACTTCTTTTGGTTCTAGTTCCACTTGGCCTTGAGCGGGGAAGGCAACCTACTTATCATCCAGCATATGACTCAAATCCAGAACATACTTCCTCAATAAGCTCACATGAGAGACATCATGGATCTTTAAGTATAAAGAAAGCAAAAGTTGATAAGCTTGATCTCCATTTTTTTAAATAATTATATAGGGCCCATAATATCTGTGTGAGACCCCTGCCCTCCTTGCACATTGAACTCTTGAGTGTTAGCCAGCAGAAGTAGCAACCTCTTGCGCAGGGCAGAGCTTCCCACTCGGGGCCTCGCTCGTGAATGTCCAGGCAAGGGACTAGTCCGGCGGTTCTTCTGAAACCGAGATCGGAAAAACTTTCCTCGCCCAAAAAGCAAAAGTGATTTCTCTACTACGAAAATCTTCTAAAACGAAAATTTATCTAACAGGGTCAAGAGCCTTAACTATCCTTTGTATTCTGACCGAAACTGCGGGTAACATGGTGGAATCAGGGAGGGACTTGCACTTGGTTTATAGAGATGATCTCTTTTTTCCCCTCAAGTGAGGCACAACCATTGATTCTTTCTTCCCATAGAACAATAATTACCCTGTGACCTACTTCAACTATCGTAACTTAAACATAACTGAACTTTATTGTAGGAATCCACTGATCCAGCCTACCCCAACTGGCCCCTGGGTTAGCCAACCGCCCAACCACTGTATTGGTGGGATCCCTCTTTATAAAAATTTGGTTGTGTTTTGTCCCGGGTACTAGGGAAAAGAGTTCTTAGGCTCCCTAGATGGCACTCATGCAATTATATTAAATAGACACCACTTACGCACCCAATATGAAATTGCCTTTTCTTAGATTCAACTATTTTCAAGACAGAACTGCAATAAAACCACAGTGTTTCCATCATAATCCTCAGTATTTTAGTTCCATTGTTTTCAAAACAAGTGTCATCCGGACTCTCCGTTGAAGATCAGCTAGTCAACCAACGAGATCCAATTTCATAGTTTCCAGTTCACTTAAATAAACTTCTCCGCCAATCCATGAAGATCTCCCTCGACATACGCATGGGTGTCCGAGCTTGTGCATCACCTAGTGGTCAAAACCCTCTAGGATCCTCCTTAGGTGTCCTAGCACTTCACTTAGGGACCACTTCATTGGCCCTCGCCCATCGTACTGGAAGCGCACCATTTTTAACCGTACCGAGGGTTGGTCAAGACCTTGGTAGGCTTTGCCGCCCGCGAGAGACGTCCTTCGATGACTCCCTGCGGGCTTTTGCATCGTAAATAAACCAAATGCTTCCTTCACATTCTAGCGTAAGGCAGTCCTTTACAAAAACAGAGTTTCTATGCAAGTAGGATTTTCCATTGAGTTTCTATGCAAGTAGGATTTTACAAAAATAGAGTTTCTATGCAAGTAGGATTTTTCCATTGAGTTTACTTTTATCTCACGAAAACCATTTCACGAGAAAACATCTCTAGTACTATTTCCATAAGACCCTTCATTCAATACCCAGACTTCCTTAATGGAAATCACGAATCTCGTATCTCGGGTGATCCATCCATCAATTACAATTTAAAACGAATTTCTAGACGATTTCAGGTCTTAGGGAAAATTCTCTAAATCAGACAGTTATCCCTTCTTCGTACACTGAAGAATGGGAATGGTCACAACTCTTGGCTTAATTTATGATTTAAGAGATGGGCAGGCATCTTACTGACCCACCTTTCTCAAGTGGTCATGGTCTAGCACCGAATTACTTGAATTTATTCCTAGATTTATTTCCTAAAGATATTTCTCTATTTATCTCATAAAATAACCGTGATTTCTAATCGTAATGGTAAACATCCAATATTATGAAAATTCATTCTTAAAAAACCATAAATAATTCTACTCGTGAATAATGGAATTTAACAAGGATATTTCTTTTTCTAAATTATCCTTTAATAAATATGCATACATAATTTTATTAAAATATTCACATAGAAATATTCTTAAATATTCTCTTCTCCATTTGAACCTAGGAATCAACATGCCATAATTATCTACATAGAAATATGATGAAACAGTATCTTTTTGATACCAAAAATAATTATGCATATTCCTATTTAAAGATACGATGAAAATTTCTCTTTTGATAAATAAAACTATTCATGTATATACATACCATGAATATACCTATTTAAAATATGATAAAAATTTCTCTTTTTAACATTTAGACACTTATGCAAACATACTATAAATGTATATTCAAAAATATAACAAAAATCATTCTTTTAGCATGTTTATGCATAAAATATCATGAAAATCTCACTTTTAGCATTATTAAATTTATGCATAAACATAATTACATAAAAATATGGTAGAAATTCTTCTTTTAATATAAAAATTCTTCATGCATAAACCTAAGCATAATTGCATCAAGCATCTTGTTTATTAAGAAAAAATATCCAAACATGACTTCCATATGAAAATAAATATATGAATGTTATCCTAAGCTCTCTTTCATTATAAAATGAATAATTATGATTTTTCTTATCATAAAAACAAGATTAAATGAATTAACCTCATTCTAAGTAGGTTAAAAATCATAAAATGTTTAATCTCCATCTCTAGCTTGTTAGGCTTAGAGTTTTGGGTAAGAAAATGAGATTATAATTAAGGACTATCCTTCCAAGAAGGATTTAACCATAAAGGTGAGTATTCTTTAAAAAAGAGAGATTAGAAATATAAAATAATACATTTAAGCATAAGAGATTAACATTAATTCATTTAAACAACATAAATCAATAAGGGCATGGTTTCAAGAAGAAACCATGATTTAGAATTCTTCCCAAGCATGTTGGGAAGAAGATTACCATCGAAGAAGAGAGAAAAACATCATTGTTTTAGGCTTACTCTTGGCTTTGGCTTGATTCTTTAAGGAGATGTGTAGCCCTCAAAGAAGAGGCTTGGCCACCAAGTAGAAGAGGGTAATCTCCAAGAGAAGAAGAGGATTAGTGAAGCACCAAGCTTCACAATGGAGAGGCAAGGTAGAGGGATAATGGAATTACACTAAAATAAAAATTACACTAACAATACACTAAGATGAAAATACAAAGGAATGGGGTTCTATTTATAGGTGAGGGAGGCCATGAACAAAGTCTGGGATCTAGAGGTTTCTAGCTTCAGGTTGATCCAATTTGGACAAGTTTTAGACTAGTTAGGTCCACTTTTTTGATCTAGTTTGAAAGAGGAGAGATGAAATATCTCATTTTTTTGAATTAAAAATTAGAAAAATGATGAGGATTCTAGGAACCTCCTTCATGATCTCCAGTCACCCTCCTGAGGTGTCAAAATTCTCATTTTTATACTATTAAGTACCAGTACTAGTCAACTCGTCATCTTATGTGAGAATTTACTCATTTTTGGTGGATTTTATTTTATTCTTGCATTTTTATTATTCAAACACTTGGATTAATCCCATTGGTCCTTTAGAACACTCTTTGGATCTTAATCCATAATTTTTTGAAAATAGGTACCCCTAGGCTAAGGTGTCTAGTGCACATATTCAATTAATTTCTAATGCATATTGAAAAACTCTTTTTGAACTTCTATTTCAGGAAAATTCATCTTAAATTTAAAGGATAACTTTATATCCAAAAATATCTCAAAATTGTATTATCTCTCTCTAGAATATTTTCTCTCTCTAAGTAAAAAACAAGGAAAAATAATGCCTTTTTGCGTTCTAAAAAAGGAGATGAATCCAGGGGACTGAAAGGAGAACTTATAGATCTTTAGGGGCTGAGGAGGAACCTTACATCCTCTCCCACTTGAAAAACGCGAGATGTCCTCATCATCTCGCAAAAGGGGGGTTGATCTTCTTTTTCCCAAGTGGCGTCCTGCTAAAAGGTAGAACTTCCACTTGACCAAAAATTCTCTAAGGACTTTGTTCCTCAGAGCTTTCTCCTGAACATCTAGGATTTCTTTGGGTTGGAGTTCCATCTGATCTTGAGTCAGAAAAGTCAACTGCTCATCATCTAGCACATGACTCAGGCTAGGTACATACTTTTTAAGCAAACTGACATGAAACACATTATGTACCTTTAGATAGGGAGGTAGAAGAAGTTCATAGGCAGATCTCCTATTTTCTTTGTATAGTGTATGGTCCAAAGTAGTATCTTGGAGATAGTTTTTTGTACTTCCCTAGAGATAAACAACTTCTCTTGGGTCGTACACGAATGAAGACCATATCTGATTCTTCAAACACTCTCTCTGTTCTTTCTTATCTCAGCATACTGCTTTTGTCTATCCTAGGCAACCTTAATATCTTTGCCAGATTGACTGCATTTGTTGCTCCATATCATTTAGTATCTGTCTCGACATCTCGACCTTGATCAATGGGTCGGACCAAGTTAATGGTGTGAGGCAATCTTGTCCGTATAGAGCTTTGAAAGGGCTCATCCCGATACTTTGGTGATAAGAGGCATTATAAACAAACTCAACTAGATGTAAGTAGCAGCATGACCAAAGGATATCTTCTATTACTTGGTTCACTCTTTCAGTCTAGCCATCTGTCTCTCGGGATAATAAGCTGTGTACTGAGATCTAAGAAAGTTTCCACTGCTTCGAAGAATGCAGTCTAGAACCTTGACGTAAACTCTATCGCTCACTATCCTTCTGGGTAAGCCATGCAACCTGAAAATCTCCTTGAGGAAGACTCTAGCAACATCCATTGTAGTGTAGGTTTCTTTTACTGGAATCAGATGGGCAACCTT
Source organism: Cibotium barometz (assembly GCF_041138505.1). NCBI lineage: Eukaryota > Viridiplantae > Streptophyta > Polypodiopsida > Cyatheales > Cibotiaceae > Cibotium > Cibotium barometz. The sequence goes on from NC_141054.1 coordinate 32,812,773, forward strand.
GGTTAGTCTGTCAACTACCACAAAAATGGAGTTGTAACCTGATTGCACTGACCGTAGTCTAGTAATAAAATCCATATTGACACATTTCCACTTCATTTGTGGAATGTCTAAGGGATGCAGCTTTCCTGGCATCTTAACTCTTTCTGTCTTGACTCTTTGACATATTAAACACTGACGCACATGATTAAGTACGTCCTTTTTGAGTCCTGGCCACAGAAGAAGCTCTTCTTTTTATAGACATGTAGGTCTTTATGAACCCTGGATGTCCAGCTATCAGGCTATCATACGGGCTTCTCTCAGAATTTTTCCCTTTGTTTCTTCATCATTGGGAATGCATAGCCGATTATTGTAATACCTAAGAACTCGACTCATTTCCTGAGGAGTCTTGTTTTCCTGCATAAGTAGGGTAGCAATAGGGGCAAAGAATTTTTCCTGCATGATCTTCTCTCTTGCTTCACTGATCAACGGATTTGACACCAATGTTATTTGAAAGCAAGGAGGCTTTCCTACTAAGCGCATCTGCTACCACATTTTCTTTCCCTGGCCGGTACTTAATCTCAAAATCAAATTCCTGCAAGGTCTGCATCATCCACCTTCTTTGACGCATGTTGAGATCCTTTTGGGTGAAGATCCACTTCAGACTTTGATGATCTGTCACTCATCAAGGTGAATCTCTGTCCCAAGAGATAATGTTTCCACCAGCTTTAGAGCATAAAATACTGAGAGTAGCTCCAAGTCATGGACAACATAATTTCTCTCATGCGTTCTGAGTTTTCTGGATTCATAGGCTACTGCATGACCTTCTTGCATAAGTGCACTTCCTAGGGCAAAACCATTGGCATCTGTTACTACTTCAAAGGGTATGGAAAAATCTCGCAATTTAAGAATGGGGTTGGTTACTAAGGCTATCTTCAACTTATCAAAAGCACTCTGACACATAGCAGTCCAATGAAATAGGGTACTCTTCTTGAGAAGGTTGGTCAAAGGAGATGCTATTATCTGAGCATACCTGGGTATAAAGATTCGGTACCACCTAGTTAATCCTAAGAATCCTCTGACTTCTTGAGAAGGTTGGTCAAAGGAGATGCTATTATCTGAGCATACCTGGGTATAAAGATGCGGTACCACCCAGTTAATCCTAAGAATCCGCTGACTTCTTTCATTGTTTTGGGCTCTGGCTAATCTACGACTGCTTGGATTTTAGCGGGGTTAGGAGAAATCCCATCCTTAGATACTATAAATCCCAAGTATTTGACATGGTCAGCAGAGAAAGTACACTTGCTCTTCTTTGCAAAGAGTTTGTGTTTCCTTAGGATCTCCAAGACTTTACGCACATGATCTTTGCAGCATTCTTAGAGTATACCAGGATGTCATCGAAGAAGACAAGAACAAATTCCTCCAAGTAGTCTTTGAGAATGTCCTGCATGATGCGATTAAACGTTGTTGGGGCATTTGTTAATCATCCGAACAGCATGACTGTAAATTCATAATGCCCATAGTATTGATGGTTGTCTTGGGGATATCTTGATCCTTAATTCTGATCTGGTAATATCCAGATTTGAGATCTATCTTTGTGAACATTTGGGTTCCACTTAACCGATCCAAAAGTTCATCAATCCTAGGAATATGATACTTATTCTTGACTGTCAAACTGATTTAATCCTCTATAATCAATACAGAGTCTTAACGTTCCATCTTTCTTTTTCTGAAAGAGAATGGGTGCACCCCAAGGTGAAACACTAGGTCTTACGAATCCTTGCTCTAACAATTGTCTTAATTGCTCCTTAAGTTCTATGGCTTTTGGGACTGGCATCTTGTATGCACGCTGGGCTTGTATGCACACTAGGCTATCGGCTGAGCTCCGGGGGTTAGCTCTATCTCATGATCTACTTCACGAGTTGGAGGCATCTCAGTTAGCTCTTTTGGGAATACATCAGCACACTCACTTAGCTACTCTGGTTCCTTAGCCTTGGATTTTCTGTCTACTGGATTCATTTTAACAACATAGACAGCTTGCTTCTTTTTGAGTCCTTTCATTAACTTAGAAGCTTTGACTAATTGCAAAACTGGGGATCCGAAATTTCCAGTTCCTTGAACTTGATTCCCGTGAAGGTCGAGGAAAGAGATGGTTCCATTGTGATAGTGAATGTCAGCTTGATTCTTATGGAGCTAATCCATTCCAAGGATTCTGTCATAGATTTCCAAAGGTAAGACTCTAAACTCGCAGTCCGTTATATTCCCATCTAGATTAAACTAAATACGGTCTGTCTCTCATGGTGTGTGAAAAGAATCTTCCCACTGGCCAATTCAACTTGCATAGGTTTCCTTGTTTTTTGATCTAGGACTAACTTATGCAAACATCCTGGGGAAATAAAAGAATGCGTACTGCCTGAATCAATCAAAAGCTTTAAGTGCTTCCTTAGGATCTCCAAGACTTTACACACATGATCTTCATGATCTGCTGCATTCTTAGAGTATACCAGGATGTCATCGAAGACAAGAAAAAATTCATCTAAGTATTCTCTGAGAATGTCCTACATGATGTGATTAAACGTTGTTGGGGCATTTGTTAATCCGAATGGCATGACTGTAAATTCATAATGCCCATAACGAGTATTGATGGTTGTCTTGGGGATATCTTGATCCTTAATTCTAATAAGGTAATATCCAGATTTGAGATCTATCTTTGTGAACATTTGGGTTCCACTTAATCGATCCAAAAGTTCATCAATCCTAGGGATAGGATACTTATTCTTATGTCAAACTGATTTAATCCTCTATAATCAATACAGAGTCTTAACCTAATCTCGCCAAGTAACCTCCGCAGCCACACCGCAGCCACACAACCTCGTAAGCAACACCACAAACAACCCGATACTCTGCCTTTGTAGGAGACAAGGCAAGAGTTGGCTGCCTCTTACTGCTCCAAGAAATAGCTCCTGAGCTAAGGGTAAATTCGTAGCTTGATGTAGATCTCTTCGTGTCTAGATCTCCTCCTCCCCAATTTGAGTCACTCCAACCTTGGAGTCTGACTCGTTCTGTCATTCCCCCTCTAGTGTCATAGAAGAGTCCAAGATCCATCATACCGTGCAGATACCGCAAGATCTACAATCCTGTGTCCCAATGAGTCTTCAAAGGTGTTTTCATGAATGAGCTCAACAACCCCACTTGAAAGCTCAAGTCCAATCTGGTGTTCAGCAACCAAATCAATGAACCAACAAGCTTCTGATACAAGGAGGCATCAACCTACTCACAAGGATCATTAATTGTAAGTTTGGTGTTCGGGTCCATCGGTGAAGAAATACGTTTGCAGTTCTCCATCCCAAAGGTCTCCAGCAACTCATGAACTTACCGATGTTGGGAAACAAAGAACCCCCTCTTGGTCTACCAAATCTCCAATCCCAAAAAGAAATGGAGTAAGCCTAAGTCGGTCATCTCAAACTCCTTTGACAAGGTAGTCTTCGTCACAACTATGTGCTCCACATGACCACCAATGAGAACGAGATCATCCACATAAAGGATAATCAACGTGATCATACCGCATTCACCTAAAGAGAGACAAGTTAGGATCTACACAACTGATCTCTGGAAACCTTTCCGTAGAATGAATCAATCTTCTCATTCCAAGCCTTGGGAGCCTACTTAAGACCATACAAGGCATTCCGTAACCTGTAAACCATACCCTTTGATTCTAGAACCTCAAAGCTTGGAGGTTGCTCAACATACATCTCCTCCTGCAAGTCACCATTAAGGAACATAGATTTTACATCCATCTAATACATCGGCCACCGCTGAGAAGAAGCAAGGGCAAGAACTGTCCGAATTGTGGTCATCCTTGCTGTCAATGCAAAGGTATGCTCATAGTCAATGCTAGGCCACTGAGCATAGCCCTTGGCCACAAGTCTGTTGGCCTTGTGCTTGTCCACCAATCCATCAGACGTATACTTGGTCTTATAAAACCACTTGACACCAATGACTGGCCGTTTTAATGGCCACGGAACCAACTCCCAAGTGTTATTCTTCTCAATGACTTTAAGTTCCACTTGCATGGCTTTCATCCAAATCTTGTGGAAAAGAGCTTCCTTAATGGAAGTGGGCTCTTTGTCCTGAATGATACGAGACATCAAAGCATAGTTCACCTGTAATAGCTCCTCTAATTGACTTTTATCACGAACTCTGTGCGATCTTCAAGGTCCATCCTCTGTGGTCCACTCGAAGAGATACTTCGTAACACCTCCTGAATGGTGTCCAACAACTTTGGTAATCCAACAGAATGCGAAGCCTCTTGTTGCTATTGATGCTTATCTCTTGCCTCGGGCTCAGCCTCTACAATTGATTGAGGCTGTCTAGCTAGAACAATAGCTTGGGAGTCATCCTCAAACTCATGTGGTTCTCCAAGAAGTGGTGGCTCATCAATAGTGGAAGCTGGAACATGCTCATCAAAGACAACATCCTTGTTGACAACAACCTCGTTCCGCTTTGGGTCGTATAACCTGTAGCCTTTGGAAAGAGAGTTATATCCCACAAACACACGAAAATGGGAGACATCCGGTTTCCTGCCAAAATAAGCCTAATATAGAGTCATCTTTGGTACTGAAGTCGTCGGAGATCGGTTGAGGGTATGGACAGCCGTAGCTAGAGCCTCTCCCCAAAGTGGACAAGGAAGATCACGATGCTCCAGCATCGTCCTCGCCATCTCCACCACAATCCGGTTCTTATGCTCAACTACTCCATTCTCTCAAGGCGAACCTGTATTGGCCCCTAGCACCCGCTTGATGCCATGTTCCCCACAAAACCCACTTGATGCCATGTTCCCCACAAAATCGCACAAAAGCATTAGAAGAGAACTCCCCTCCTTTGTTAGCCTTTTGAAGAGTCTTCACCTACAATCTAGACTCCTTCTCTACCATAACATGCCTCTCCTTGAACCGAGCAAAGGCTTGGTCCTTCTCGGAAAGAAAATAAACCCATGTAAACCTGGTACAATCATCCACAAGTAGCATAAAATACAAAGAACCTCCCAAAGATGGGGTCTGCATAGGTCCACACAAGTCAGTGTGTACCAACTCCAAAGGTTTCGAAGCCTGCCTAATAACTTGCTTTGGAAAAGACTCCCTATGATGCTTACCATGAATGCAAGAACTACAGTGTCCCTGCCTGCTACCAACATCTGGCAAGCCATCCACCATCTTGTCCCAGAAAGCCCGCCGCCCGTAGCGTATCCACATTCAAGTGGCCAAAATGGAAATGCCACAAATCACCGAGCTGAGTACCTGTTAGAGAAGAGAGTGCTAAGAGTTTATAAATCCCATTCTCCACTCCGCCTTCCCAAACAACCTGGCTTGTTGCTTTGTCTTGGAGAGCAACATAATGCTCATCAAACTTCACCCGTATGCCAACCTTGTAAACCTCATGCATTGACAAAAGATGAAAACTAAGAGCTGGGACATAAAGAACATGGGAGGAATGCTTCCCCCCTTTGCCATCGGGAATAATCTCTAACCCGCCCTCATTGTGAAAACTAAGAGCTGGGACATAAAGAACATGGGAGGAATGCTTCCCCCCTTTGCCATCAGGAATAATCTCTAACCCGCCCTCATTGTGAATCAAGATAGTGGATTGTCATCAATGAAGATGCGACCTATCTGCCATTCGAAGACCCTGTAATAACTCTTGAGAAGGAGTCATGTGGCCGGAAGCACCACTATCGAGAATCCATTCCCAAGTATTCCTGGCGGGGAGATCAACTACCTCCTGCTCGAAGAAAATGAAGCATCTATGTCCATAATCTCCAATACACAAAAGATGGACTCTTTGTAGCTGCAACGCTCTTCTCGGTACTCCGTTGGGGACACTTCCTCCAATAGTGACCCTTTGGCCACAATGGTTACAAGTTCACTCGGCCTTCAAAGCATCACGCTCTGAGTCGGGCTTCTTCTCAGAAGACTTCTCTAATGAAGGCTTCCCTTTGTCCTTGTTGTATTTGCGGCGTTTCGACCGTTGGCCAGTCAAGGCCTCATAACCTATGCCCTATGGAGGGTTCATAAACTGCTCTTCCTGGTCCAAGACCATAGATAGGCACAAGCTCCTCCCATGTGATGGTGCTGAGCCTCCCACTGGTGATCAAAGAGGAATAGAAAGCTAAATACTATGAGGTCAGATGAGACAGCAAAGTGATGGCCATATCCTCTGAAGATATCTCCTTCCCTCCCAGCCTGAAGAACCTCCTGCGCGGAAGAGCCTAGAGTTTGTTGATGTGCTCCCGCATCGTCGAAGACTTTGCAGGATTCATCACTCGCATCTGCACATCCAAGGAAATCCACTTCATGGGTGATACCTTGTTTTATAGAGAAGCCAAGTCCTGCCAATTCCCTCGTGCCAGCGTCATGTGTTTGATATGATTAATCACCTGGGGTGTGCAATTAAGGAAGATGAAAGAATGTACACAGGCATTGACATGATCCCATAACCGTGCTTGAGCCTCCTGTTCTTTCCTAGTAGAGGGTAAAAGCTCCCCGTTCTCCAACTCTGGCCATGGAACACCAACCACAATGACATCAGCCAAGTCATAGGACTCCAAGACAGACTCCATCATTACCTTTCGGATGCCATAGTTGGTCCTGTCCAACTGTCGATCCACCGGGAATGTGGGGAGAGTGGGGATCTTCACATGCTTCTCAGCGATCTCAAGCAAATCTACCATCTCTAGGGTTCACAAGTTCTTGTGAAGGGAGGGTGGGTGGAAAAAAAATTGAAGAAGAGGTTACAAACACTATGCAAGGTGGCTGTCCAACAATGATGGCCACCTTCTACCCATTCTCCAAGTCCCGAACAGCCCAAGAATTCTCCAATCTCAGCACCAAAAAACCTTGTTTTATAGAGAAGCCAAGTGCTGCCAATTCCCTTGGGCCAGCGTCATGTGTTTGATATGATTAATCACCTAGGGTGTGCAATTAAGGAAGATGAAAGAATGCACACAGGCATTGACACAATCCCATAACTGTGCGTGAGCCTCCCATTCTTTCCTACTAGTAGAGGGTAAAAGCTCCCTGTCCTCCAACTCTGGCCATGGAACACCAACCACAATGACATCAGCCAAGTCATAGGACTCCAAGACAGACTCCATCATTACCTTCTGGATGCCATAGTTGGTCCCGTCCAACTGTCGATCCATCGGGAATGTGGGGAGAGTGGGGATATTCACATGCTTCTCAGCCATCTCAAGCAAATTTTCCATCTCAAGGGTTCACAAGGTCTTGTGAAGGGAGGGTGGGTGGAAAAAAAATTGAAGAAGAGGTTGCAAACACTATGCAAGGTGGCTATCCAACAGTGATGGCCACCTTCTACCAGTTCTCCAAGTCCTGAATAGCCCAAGAATTCTCCAATCAGCACCAAAAAACCAACACACCCTCAAGCTCTCACTGTCTCCAAGCTTCAAGCCACCTGGGGCTTTGATACCATGTTGGAATGCACATCAAAAAATGAGACAACTGCTCTGAGAGACAAAACGCAGAAGTGTAGAGAGAGAGAGAAGTTGTATAAACTTTGCTATATACACAAGATCTGGTACAAAATGGAAGTGGGGAGCAAGGGTGGTATTTATACCACCCTAGGTTGCTGGTCGACCAGCCGAAAAGACCAGTCGGCCAACACATATATAGTCGACCAGAACCAGACACCCCCCCACGACCAAAAAACATGGAAAAAATGAGGAAAAATGGAGAGAACTCCTAGGTAGGCACACCCACAACAACAGAGGCCCTTACTGACTAATATGATACAGATAGGAGATGACTGCCAACATCTACTACCATGGGTGTTGCAGCAAACTCTGCTAGGATAATATCATGTAGGACCGATGGTTTGTTGCATATCATAATGAGAGAGCAATATGACTTGAGGCCTCTCTATTTTCGGGGCTATTTGGCTGTTGTAAGATCAGGTGCCTAAAAGGGTGCTCCATACATCAATGCCGGAGTGACCAATGTGTCAAATAGCCATATCTTGGTCCTTGGCTCCTGGAAATGGGCATGGAAGCACTATCTCTCCATGAAAGCAAGAGAAGCATACCCTCGCATTAGTCTAGCCTTTGCAGCATGGCTCATTGAGAAGACCGCTCTAGTAAAAGTGACTCCCAGAACTCCTAGGTAGGCACACCCACAACAGAGGCCCTCACTGACTAATATGATACAGATAAGAGATGACTGCCAACATCTACTACCATGGGTGTTGCAGCAAACTCTGCCAGGATAATATCATGTAGGACCGATGGTTTGTTGCATATCATAACGGGAGAGCATTATGACTTGAGGCCTCTCTATCTTCGGGGCCATTTGGTTTGTTGCATATCATAACGGGAGAGCATTATGACTTGAGGCCTCTCTATCTTCGGGGCCATTTGGTTGTTGTAAGATCAGGTGCCTAAAAAGGTGCTCCATACATCAATGCCGGAGTGACCAATGTGTCAAATAGCCATATCTTGGTCCTCGGCTCCTGGAAATGGGCATGGAAGCACTATCTCTGCATGAAAGCAAGAGAAGCATACCCTCGCATCAGTCTAGCCTTTGCAGCATGGCTCATCGAGAAGACCGCTCTAGTAAAAGTGACTCCCAAGTACACACGAGTGTGCAATCTCCAATGGGCTGCCCATGTAGGTGAAACTCAGTCGAGATGTGAAAACAGGGGGTGTGTTGACGACCATAACCTTGGTTTTCCCAAGGTTTACTATAAGATCCCGCTATGGTGCGCAAAAGTCTTGTAATGTGTCAAGATGCTTATGGAGAATTTGCAATTTGCAATAAGCACAATGTCAACAACATCATAGAGTAGAATGGAAACCAGGGAGAGAGAGAGAGAGAGAGAGAGAGAGAGAGAGAGAGAGAGAGAGAGAGAGAGAGAGAGAGAGAGAGAGAGAGAGAGTATTGCACACTTGAGACTCGTTGACGTCTAGGCCATAAGAGGCTTGGGTTACTTAGTCCATGGTAACCCAACCACAAGATCTATTGAGATACTCTGTCACTTATTTTTAGAAATCTGTAATCACTAGTGGATGATGGAGCATACCACCAGCTCTAAGCTTTTATTGTTTATGGAGCTGACACTAGGTACACTTTTACATATAATGATGACCAACAAAGGATTTCCTATGCAGCCAATAAAACAACTAGCTAATTAAGGCCAAGATTCTCTTTATGTTTGGGTGCTGGTCCTAGGTGTGGCATGGAACTCATACACGGTTTTCTTTTGGATATCCTTATGAGGGGGCACACAAACCTTTTCAAGCCTAAACAATAATCCACCTCGAATGGAATGCTCAGTCAAAATCTTGCTCTCTATAGCACTCAATATGAGTACCCAAACCACTAAGCTACTGGCATGGAGTAGCTGCCAAATTTTGATGAAGTGATTGGCAAACTGCCTCTTGAAAGAAAGATAAAAGTCAACTAATACTATTGACCTTGAGAATGATGTAATTGGTTGCCTCTTTTTGGTAATTGTAACAACGACATGGTTCTTGGAGATTTAAATCATCTACTTAACTTACAACATAATTAACCCACCATAAATGAACCAAATTTAAGATAAAGAGTATACAACACAATACGGGGGTTGAAGATGTGCCTCCTTCCCCCCTTCCCTCCCTTCCTTTTCTTTCCTTTAGTGTTTGTATTATCAAAGGATTATTTATAAACTACAAGCTTTGGGGTGCCCAAGATAATCCCCCATCGGTACCCCATTTGTGTCTAAAATTAGCAATATATAGAGAGCAATTGGCAAACAAGAAGTTTAAACCTTTTTTAGTGGAAGATGGTAAAGCTGGTTTGCCAGCTCGCTAGCTAGGGGTTGGAGCTAACGAGTTGGCAACCATTGCAAACAAATTCTGCAAACCAGCTTTTGGTGCATGGAATCACTTGAAACCCTCAGTTTAGCAATTGGTTGCTTCCTATGATGACGCTAGCTTCTGTGTGGAAATAGAGGCTTAGTAGTCATGCAACGTGGTGAAGGCATTGACATCATCAATAGTGGTGGTAACAAAAAAAAAGGATCCTTAATGATGATGATGATGATAGCTATAGAGCTTTAGTAATTCCAATAGAAAACACAGCATGGGAGGTAGCAAAGCAGAATGTAGAGGAGGTTCAACCTAGCTCTGATACCGTGAAAGTAAACATGGTGCTAGGATATGAGAGAGTGGAAGGAGAGAGAGAGATAACACACACAAGAGAGAGGAGTTGCAACACATAAGAATGATTATATTATGATAATAATTCCACCATGTACAATTCTTTTATAGGCATCAAGCCTCATAATAAGAGGGAGTTAGCACTTAGATTGTTCATACTACTAGACATACTACTTACTAGAATCCAAGAATATCTAACAAGTTCTCATTATGCATCTTATTCTTTTGTGGATCATGTCCTCATTGCCATTAGAACCTATTCCCTTTGAGAAAGCATATGAAACTCTTCATTAGATGCTTATTCTTTTGTGGATCATGCTCTCATTGTTAGTACATATGCAATGATCCTTAGGAAGCACATGAAAATGATCATTAGATGCATCCCATGAAAGATAAGTATGACTTAATCCTCCAAAATGACACTTGGTATTTAGCAAATTTTCCTTATGGTAAAAAAGCATTATTATAAAGTGGGTTTATAAGCTTAAGCATAATACAATGGTAGTGTTGATTGTTATAAGGTAAGGCTTATTGCAAAGAGTTATGCTCAAGAGAAGGGCATATATTATGATAAGACCTTTTCCCCCACGTCTTGTATGACTACAATCTAATGTATTATTACAACACATATCAAGACGAGACCTTTGCCCCCATGTCTTATATGGCTACAATCAAGTGTATTATTACATTGGTAGCACATAATATCAAGACTACCTTCTTGAATGGTGAGTTGTATATAAAGAGGTTTACGTATCTCATTAGGAATCTAAAGTATGTAGGTTAAAAAAATCTTGATATGGCCTTAAGCAAGCTAATGCATACTTGGTTGTAAAATATTCTTACAATAGTCTAATTGAGAGTACCCTCTATGTAAAGAGGAGTAAGCATTGTTTATTGGTCAATTATTTTATATATTGAATAATGACATGATACTCACAAGCCCTAATGAGGAGAGGAATCATGGATGAATTATGTCATTTGAGATTATAGATTTAGACTCGTTACATTTTTATTCAGGCATACAACTTATGCAGTGTGATGATGGTATTGTGATGTTGAAGAAATCAAAGTACATACAGAGACTATTTACATGGTTTGTTCTTAGAAACAATTCTAGGTTCAGTCTCTAGGATGTAGGTAAACCATTTGATGCATCCCTTTATCAGTAGGCCTTTGGGTGCCTCAGCCATGCATCATCTATGAGGCCATGCATTAAGTTTGGGGTCTCCCAATTGAACATGTTTATGCACAATCACGGAAGTAAGCATTGGCAAGCTGAAGTGAGCATTCTGATACTCATAGGTCCCTTAGCAATTCTATGCTAAGGGAAGTCAGTCCCTTAGACTATTATATGCTAAGGGGGGTGATATTCAATTTCATGCTTTCAATGACTTTGATTGGGCTTGATCTTAAGGCACGTGAGAGTCTCCTAGTGGCTTTTACTTAACACAGTTGGAGACCATGGCAAATGGCTTTCTTCATGAATCTGAGATTACAATTCTTAGCGAGCTAATTCAATGATTTCAATTGGGGTTTATGTTATGGCACATGAGTTTCTACTGCTCAGCAAGAAGTAGTCTCTACAGTTGCTACTTAGAGCTATGAAGTTGAGTATAGGGTAACGTTTATCTCTGTGGGTTGGTCAATAAGAACCACGATTAACTTCAAAAATTGGACACTGGCCACAATGGCGGGATCCGGGATGCGACACCATGTACATATCCATGTTAGCAATTGTTGTCTTTGCTGTCCTATATCTGAAAAATGTTACTGGCAAAAATAGAGGAAAGTTGTAGCATATATGTGAATCTCATTGCTTTGCATCATGGAATTCCAGTGGTGTCCATATTTGTTTCAGTGGCATATATAATGGATCCACTTTGTGTGTGGGAAAAGGACACATGTACAAGTGACTATATTATGGGATTGTCAAGTACTCCTGCTGCCATGTTGGTTGTATACCAAAATATTCAATTTTGGGATTTTCATCCTCTGTGACAATTGTTGTATAGCCCCCTCGTATATGAACTAGATGTGCCTTTCTCCGCCTGTAGAAGCAGTAGGCTGATCATGAATGTCACAATCCAGATTTCAAGTTAATCTACCAAATGAGGGTTAGCCAGCTCTGTATGCCTTGCCACATTTGCCCATAAGGTGCCTTCTCTAGCTAGGGGCAATAAATCTTCTAACTCTAGCTTTGGTGCTCAGAGAGGATCTGGTACGTAAGGTTGTTTTATAAATGTAATGTCAGAGTAAGCTTCTGGCAAGATCTACCTGGTAGGTTCAAATGGTGTTATTTTCATTAACACCTTAAAGATTAACTTTGGCTTCAACAATGGATTTCTTACTCTGATGAATCCTTCATATTCTACAGCAAACAAAGACTTAAGAACAATATCATTAGTAAAAGGTTGAAGGGTATCTTGTGGTAGAGTGTGACATACCTCTTGAGTTGGCCGTGTGGTGGAGCGACAACTCCTCGGGGGCGAGAGTGTTAGTGGGAAATTCTAATGGAAGAGAAAGAAGACGGGAGAATATACAATCTGCCGCGCCAGAGATTTTTTAGTGGGAGGAACACTAGGGTATGGATTTAGTAATTTACAAGCTATAGAGGAAAACACCAGATAAGTTGGAAGATGAGATGAACTTGGGGTTTCCTCTTGACCCTCTTTGGAACTAGGGGGTGGGTGCGTGGGTTTGTTGAACTTCATAAACTCTTGGAGTTCTATGACTTCCGCATGAGATATGTTAGGATATTCAATGTGTAGTTTATCAAAGTTATAAACAACTATTGTCAACATGGCTTCTAGATGTTTATGTATATAATGATAAAGTTTAAGAATGCCATAAGGATGGTAGAGGGTAGATTCATAGAGGTTTAAGTGTTGATGCGTATTATACACCTGTAACCACCCATGACTGATTATACATTAATGAAATATCCCTGTCCCCTCTGCGCAATGAATTCTGGGGTGCTAGCAGTGGAAGTAGCACTTCTTGCGCGGGACAGGGTTCCTCACTCGGAGCCTCGTCCACGTATATCTGGACAAGAGACTAATCCCTCGGTTCTTCCAAAACCGAACTCGGAAAAACTTCCCTCGCCCGAAAAGCACGGGCGATTCTTCCAAGATATTTTTACTCTAACGTAGTCAAGAGCCTTAATTAACAGAACTGATCTGATCAAACCCGTAAGTCCCATAGTCAGATCAAGGAAAAGACTTGCACTTGGATCATAGAGACCAACGCTTTTTCCTCATTGAGAGGCACAGCCGTTGATTCTTTTCCATAGAACAATTTTTATCCGGGATTTACTTCATCTATCGTATCATAACAGAATTGAGTCTCATTTTAGGGATCCATCAGTCCAGCCTAACCCCATCCAGTCCCGTGGGTTAGCCAACCGCCCAACCACTGTGGTGATGGGATCCATTTAAGAATTTGGTTAGGTTTTGTCTGGGTACTAGGGAAAAGAGTTCCCAGGCCCCCTAGCCGGGTATTCATGCAAACTTAAAACTAGTCACACCACTTACACCACTTACACACCCGGCCCCCTAGCCGGGTATTCATGCAAACTTAAAACTAGTCACACCACTTACACACCCCCAATATGAAATTGCATTTTTCACAGATTCAGCTATCTTTAAAACAATATTTTAATGAAACTATAGTATCACTGATCATAATCCTCCAAAATATCTGGTTGAATCCTAATTTCCAATTTTTCTTTCATCGGTGTACCTATGGCATCATTGGCAACTAGAACGCTCACCACCTGTCCACTCAGGGGCCTTTTCGATAGTTCCTAGCTCATAGTACCTAGCAATATATTCACTTATAAAAATCGAAATGGAATCTCCGTTGAAGATCAGCAAGATTAACCAACAGATCCATATAAAAGAGCCACGGACTCATCCGTTGAGGACCAGCAAGGTCAATCAACCAGATCCATGCCTGAATTCAGAAAACAACTCTTACTCCTTGTTCCAATATCTTCCACGACGCACGTGTGGGTATCTTCGACGACCTAGAGCCCGAGCACTGTATGGTCAGCACCCTCTAGGATCCTTCGTCGCAGGTCACCTAGCACTTCACTCATAGGCCGCTTCTTTAGTCCCTCATCCACCATACCGGAATCTCACCATTTAAATCGAATCGAGGCTGGTCAAGACCTCAGGCGACCTTGCTACGCGAGACGTCCTCCGTTGACTCTTCGTAGCTGTTGTAACTTTAACAGTTAGGTCTCCACGACCTCATTCACAAGACAGTCAAAATGCTTCCCCAGCATTCTTGACATAAAACAATCATTTAAAAACAGGTCATAAATATAGTTTCTATAACGAATTTAAAAACAGGTCATAAATATAGTTTCTATAATGAACTCTCGTCTTTTCACATTGTTCCACATCAATCCACATCTATTTCATATGGATTCCCATTCTCATCCAATCACATCATTTTCATCTCATCCAATCACATCATTTTCATCTCAATCATTCATATCTACCCCGATCCACATCACATCACATCACATCCATTTCACCTCACATCTCATTCATTCACATCTATCCCGATTCACATCCCATCACATCTCATTCATTCACATCTATCTCGTTTTCCATCACATCACATCACATTCATTCACATCACATATCATCCATTCACATCTATCCCAATTTATATCACATCCATTTCACATTATATCTCATTCATTCACATCGTGATTCACATCACATCACATCACATCTCATTCATTCACATCCCATATCATTCATTTACATCCCGATTCACATGACATCACATCTCATTCATTCACATCCCGATTCACATCACATCTCATTCACTCACATCTATCCATTTCACATCACATCACCTCCATCCATTCACATCCATCACATCACATTCATTCATATCCATCACATTCATTCATATCCATCACATTCATTCTCATCACCATCCCATCACATACATTCTATCCACATAACATAACATCACATCTATCCACATCATATCTCATTCATACACATCTCATCTCATTCATCCACATCCATCCAATCCTTCACATGTACAGTCTACCCACATCTATCCCTACATTCATATCTATCACTTCACATCCACATATATTCATGTCACATCATAGCACATTCTCACATACACATCCACATCCATTCTTTCACATACACATCCACATCATTTCTTTCACATACATATCCACATCCATTCTTCACATACACATCCACATCACATCCACATCCATTCTTTCACATACATCCACATCCATTCTTCACATACACATCCACATCCATTCTTTCACATACATCCACATCCATTCTTTCACATACATATCCACATCCATTCTTCACATACACATCCACATCCATTCTTTCACATACACATACACATCCACATCCACATCCATTCTTTCACATACATCCACATCCATTCTTTCACATACACATCACATACATCCACATCCATTCTTTCACATACACATCACATACATCCACATCCATTCTTTCACATACACATCCACATCCATTCTTTCACATACACATTCACATCCATTTTCATCACATATCATCCATTCACATCTCATATCATTCATTTACATCCCGATTCACATGACATCACATCTCATCCATTCAAAGGGTCTCAAACTTAGATTCAGATTTGGGAGGAGTTTTGAGTGTATTTTTCTAAAAACTAGTCACACTTTCTTTCCTCGAAACTGACGAAAGAGTTTGGTCTTGGTCATAGTCTGATTCAAAGTTCGAGTCGGATAAGATTTTTCCTGAACTATCTTTCTCAAAAAGGTTTGATAATTCAGTTACTATTTTACACTGAATTTCTTTCTTTGAATATTCACTTAACTGATTTCTAAATTAGTTACAAATTCCAATGAGGAATAAATTAATCATTTATCTAAATATTTCGATCTCGATAGATTTCGTGAATTTTCTTTTTACAATCTGTGTGAATATAAAACGATAGAAATTTCTCTCTTAGAGTATTTAATTATTTATTTATCAAATACTCATAGAATTTAAACATAGAATTTAAGAGAATTCTAGTTTTGATATAGAAATTCTTTATGCATCTATTTATGCATAAAAATCAACTTCAATGGGAATAACACTTTTATAAAAAAAATCCTTTTATGCATCTATTTATGCATAAAATCAAATTTAATAGGAATAATACTTTTAAGATAAAAAAATTTCTTTATGCATCTATTTATGCACCCAAGTAGAGATTCAATAGCTAGGTAGAGAGCAAGAAAGAGGGAGCTATGGAAATATCAACCTTCACTTCATGCCACATGCATGCAATAGGGAACTTGATTCAGAGCAAAGAGAAAGGAGAAGAAAGGAAAAACTCAAATGAGACTAATGATATTGTACCTTTTCATATTTCATTAAATGACTTATATACAAGAGCTCATAGTTTATAATGGCCGGTCATCCATTTACAATTAGGGGCCCAAAAGTAGTCTGAATTACCTCCCTCTAGACATTTTCTCTCTCCAGGCCAAAACAGGGTAAAACAGGATCTTTCCTTTATTTCAGAGAGGGGAATAATTATAAGATCAGAAGGGGAGGTTCTTACACCTGCATACCTCAAAAGCTGGAGGGAGGAATCTTACAATTAATAACTTTGAGCTACAACCTTGTAATTGGCTGGTGTAACAGGAATATCATCTGGTACAAACAGGCCAAGTTTATCGACACTGTTGTCCAAGATGTCCGAATTTTGCAACACCCGACACCAACTATGTAGGTTGAGCACAATAGGGTGTAATGGATAGAAGAATACAACTTTGGGATTGATTAATACTAGGTACCCTTGGAAGATACCCATAATAATGGTAGGGTCGGCATCACGTTCTATATTTTGCCTAATTAGTGTTAAATCTCCTAGGCTTAGGTCTTCAGATAGATTTATTTCATATTGAAGTAAAGAGAGTGTTAGTGTAGAAGACAAAAAGAGAGTAAGAGTTTGAGGAGGGGCCCGAGGCGTCACCGGCAACAAATAAATCTCCTAGGCTTAGGTCTTCAGATAGATTTATTTCATATTGAAGTAAAGAGAGTGTTAGTGTAGAAGACAAAAAGAGAGTAAGAGTTTGAGGAGGGGCCCGAGGCGTCACCGGTAACAAATCTATCTCCGAGGCTCGCTCAAGAAGCAAGCGCAACTCATCTGTAGGCTCCTGTATTTCACTTCGTTCCGAGACAGCTAGCTGGTGCTCCAGTTCCTGTATCCTTGAGTCTTTGGTTGTTAGAAGATCAAAAATTTCTATTTCTCTAACCATTTTGGCTGCATCTAATTCCTCAAATCTTCATGTGGCATCTTCTTGTGCCCTTCTATGCTAATGCTTCTAACTGACGAGATTCTTCAATCTTTTTAAGCCTTTCAGCTAGCAATGCTTGGCTGGCTTGGAGTTGCTAGTAATCTGTAGCATTTCTTGTTTATGGGTATTGATTAGCTTCTCTATCTCCAAAGATTTAGCATTGATTGTCTCATTCAAGGCCCTTACTTTCTTTGCATTTACTTTGTTTGTTTGTTCTCGTTCTGTCTGAAGCTAGAGCACTGTATGATCAGCATCTTTGAGGGTTGCAGATATAGATGTCAAGTTCATTTTTAGTTCCTCTTCCTTAGAATGTACTTTGTACCTCTTGAAGCTTATGAGCATGGATGTTGGCATATTCCTTAGTGTCTGTAACTTCTTTTTGAATTTGTTCTTTGGCTTTCTCCAGTTGCGCCTTTAGTTCTATATGCTCTTTAATTCTTTGTACTATTGTTTGGCTGAGGACTAGATTATTGCTCTCTAGTACTTGGTATCTTGCTTCTTGCTCTTTGGCAGCCTTCAAGCTTTTTAAGATTACATTTCTATGTGTTGCTTCTGCTCTACTGCTAAGTGTTCTTGGAGTGTCTGAACTTGGTTTGTGGCTTTCTAGACCTGTCTCCATAGTGTTACATTTCTGTCTTGAAGCATGTGAGTGGTCAGTAGTAGGTGAAAACGTCACACCCTCTGTTCATGGTCCCAAATGGAGGCACTTGTTTGAAGCTGCGCCTTCTAATTCGTGGAGTGGTAATTGTAATAAATTGTCCAGGCCTTCCATAGTCTTGTTGAGGAAGCGCTCATAATTTAGATTATGTAAGAAGGAAGATGCCGGGATGCTTTCGGCATCATCCAGCCTTTGGCATTTTCTTGGGCTGTTTGCTTCTTCAGTTCTGTTTGCTTGGGTTGGTTGCTTCTTCAGTTCTGTTTCTCTTATCTGCTCTGAATCTTTCTTCAGGGACTTCTATAAGTGTTGAGGTTACCTCTTCATGTCTTTGTTGCCCTTCCTCTTGCAACAACTCTTTTCCTGTGGCTTTCTCTATACCAAACTTAGATGATGCATTCAGATCTGATATAATGGAATTCCAAAGTGGGGAGAGGTTTTTGAAAATGATATGTGATGGGCTAGGAGGGGGGGTTTGTTGATGTATTTATGCTATTGTGCTTAGTGGAGTTTCTGATAAACTTAAGCCCTTGGCTTCCTTTTGCTCCACCACTACTTGATAGGAAGCTATTTCCTGGGCCAGTTCTGCTTCTAGGTGTTGCGACTCTTCAGCGATCCCATGTATGATACCTCGCATTTTCTTGTCGGTTTTCTTTTTCCTACTCTTTTTGAGCTCCTTCATGATTTCCTTTGTGTCTTTTAATAATGCTTGCCCTTCTTGCCGCTCTCCAGAGGTGAGTGCTGGCAATTCTACCTGTGCTGCTTGTTGTTCCTGTTCTTCGTGCACTGGATCTAGAATAGGAAGTTGTGCTACATGACTTAGCACCTTGGTAAGTAAGTAAGGGTTGCAAACCTTTGATTGGTGTGCCTTCAAGTAGTTTTGCATCTCCCTATGAATATACCTAGCCTAATCATCTTCCTTTTTTTCATGCACCTTGGTAATTCTGTTAAGAGGAACCCTGTTATAATGTAGTTAACGGGTTTTACTTGCATAATGAGAGACATGGATCTGCAAGCTTTCTCTATCACCTCATCCCTAATATTTTCATATTTAGTCCCATTGGAATTGTAAGAGCTTTTCTTCAGCATTGCATCCAAAGGCATCTTTTCAAAGTTGTGAGAGTGGATCTTTATTGGCAGTAACTGCAAGGCTTCTCGGATCAAGTCCTCTGAGAGTACGACCTATTCTGTGGTTTCATCTGCTTTGGTAACTTTCCCTCTCTTAGTGGCCTTGTCATAGGACTTTAGATACTATGCACACAATTTTGTACTGATAGTGCAGGGGAGACACTCTGCCATGCATCCTAGGCCTACCTTCTCTAGCTTGTCCTTTACTTCTGAGTCTTCAAAGATCTGCAAACATTCCGGACCATGGTACTGTAGAGCTATCTGCACATGGGTAGTTTGGACGTCTTTGCTAATGATCGAGCCATAGAACGTCTATGCGTATTGTTCCAAATAGCTTAGTTTTGGACCATGTGATGGTCTCTTCTTCCTGTCTTGTGTGACAACCGGAGTCTCTGTGACTTCCAGTTCAGAGGTAGTGGAGGTCGACATCTGTAAATAATGATAAGAGAGTCAGTCCTACTGACTGGTGAGAGCATGTGGTTGTTGCCTCTGTTTCTTCTTCTTCTTCTTCTTCTTCTTCTTCTTCTTGAGTATGCGTGTGTGTTATATTAGATGAGAAGGGTGTTAGCGGGGTGATCAATAACAAGGTGCGAGTCTACAGGCAGGAAGGGGAAAACCATGAAAGTGTAGGAATTTGCCCGTGGGATAGCAAGATTTGAATTCCGTGAGATGGTTAAAATCGTGAGATGACAGGGTTCGAATCCTATGAGATGGTTAAAACTGTGAGAAGGTTCAGCTACTATGAGGCAATTAGTCCGTGAGATGGCTAAAACCGTGAGATAGTTAAAACCATGTGATAGCAGGGTGGTTCGAATCCCGTGAGATGGTTAAAACCGTGAGATGGTCAAAACCGTGAGAAGGTTTATTCGTGAGGTAGTTAGTCCATGAGATGCTCAAAACCGTGAGAAGGTTCATTCGTAAGGCAGTTAGTCCGTGAGATGGCTAAAACCATGAGATGGTTAAAACCGTGAGATAGCATATTTGAATCCCGTGAGATGGTTAAAACCTTGAGATGATCAAAACCATGAGTTGGTTAAAACCGTGAGAAGGTTCAGCTGTGAGGTAGTTAGTCCATGAGATGGCTAAAACCGTGAGATGGCAGGGTTCAAATCCCGTGAGATCAGGCAGTGAGTCCGTGAGATGGCCAAAACCATGAGATGGTTAAAACCATGAGATAGCAGGTCTCGAATCCCGTCGTGAGATGGTTAAAACCGTGAGATGGCAGGGTTCAAATCCCGTGAGATGAGGCAGTGAGTCCGTGAGATGGCCAAAACCATGAGATGGTTAAAACCATGAGATAGCAGGTCTCGAATCCCGTCGTGAGATGGTTAAAACTGTGAGATGGTCAAAACCGTGATGTAAGGTCCCTCACTTCCTAATTTGGGAAAACCTTTTAGATAGTCTACTAAGTCTAACTTAGGGTAGTTTCCTACTCGTCGACACCGGCGGATGGGTCCTTTCGCATGTGCATTGATTATCGTGACTTGAACAAAGTCACCATCAAGAATAGGTACCCCATTCCATGCATTGATGATCTCTTGGATAAGCTCAAGGGAGTAAGATTTTTCACCAAGATTGATTTAAGATCGGGATACCATCAAATAAGGATGAAGGAGGGTGATGAAGAGAAGACCGCATTTAGGACTCAAAGAGGGTTGTTTCACTTTATGGTTGTGCCCTTTGGTCTTACAAATGCACCGGCCTCTTTCCAAGCATTGATGAATAGGGTATTGGCACCTTTCTTATTCAAGTTTGTGCTAGTGTTCTTCGACAATATATTGATATATAGTAAGAGCAAAGAAGAGCACCTATCTCATGTGAAGCAATTGTTTAAAGTGATGAGGGAGCACAAGCTATTTGCAAAAGAGGGCAAATGCTCATTCATGGGGTCAATGAAGTGAAATATCTTGGGCATTTGGTGGGAGAGAATGGTATAAGAGCCAATCGAAAGAAGGTGGCATGTGTAAAATATTGGCCAACACCAAGTAATTCAACTCAATTGAGAGGATTTTTGGGCTTATCTTCTTTCTATAGAAGATTCATGGAGCATTATGCATCTATAGCGGCACCACTCACCGATCTTCTCAAGAGGGAAGCTTTATTTTGGGATGTTATTGCCGACAAAAGCTTCAAAGAGCTCAAAGCCTTGCTTACTTTGGCCCCCATTCTTGTTTGTCCCAATTTTTCCAAGACTTTCTATGTGAGAGCGAATGCGTGGAAGAGGACTTGGGGCTGTTTTGTATCAAGAGCATGGAATCATTGCTTTTGAGAGTAGAAAGCTTACCGAAAAGGAGATGGCATTACATGTTTATGAGCAAGAGATGCTTGCTATCTTGTGGCATCACTACTTGTATGGTTCCCACTTCAAGGTGAGAAGTGATCATAGGGTGCTGAAATTTTTCTTATCCCAACCAACTCTCTCTCCCAAGCAAAAGAGGTGGTTGGCCACTCTTCAAAGTTATGATTTTAAGATATTATACACTCTGGGAAAGGACAATATAGTAGTGGATGCATTGTCAAGAATGTGGGCTTGCACTATGGAATCAATTAGAGAGGTTTATAATGATTGGATTAAGGAAATTAAAGAGGAATACCTCCTAAATAAGGTTGCTGCCCACATTTACAAGAAATTACAACAACAAGGTAATCATGAAGATATTCCTCATTACAAGCTTCACAACAACCTCTTATGGTACAAGGATCGAGTGTATCTTGTTTCTACCTCATACCAAAGGTGCTTCATGAGATGCATTCTTCTCCACTTACACGGCGGATCATCTTGGTTTATTGGAAAGGCATGTGGAGGGATGTCAAGAAGTTTGTTATGGAGTGTCCTTCATGTCAAAGAAACAAGGATAGCCATCAACTACCTGGTGGTTTACTTCATCCTTTACCCATTCCAGATGGGAATGAGACTCATATGGATTTCATTATGGGTCTTCCCAAGACTAAGCATGGGTGGGATCAAATATTTGTGGTGGTTGATCGGTTTACCAAATCAGCCCATTTTATTTCTTCCAAGGTCACATATGGAGCATCTCAAATTGCTAAACAATTCATAGAGCATGCATTCAAGTTACATGGGTTGCCACTCAACATAGTGTGTAATAGAGACACCAAGTTCATGGAAAATTTTTGGAGATCTTTATATGAGAACATGGGCACACAAATCACTCCATCTATAGCCTATCATCCTCAAATGGAAGGGCAAACTGAGTGTACTAACAAATGGCTTGAAGTGTACTTGATACACTATTGTCATGATCTATTGTCATGATATACAAGCAATGAATGGTTACATCTTACTGAATTTTGTCATAATTTAAGCAAGCATTTGAGCACTGGGATGTCTTATTTTAAGGCTCTTTATGGTTATCAAGTTCATACGCCATCCATAGCTTTTCAAGAGGAAAAGGTGGTTAATCCTTTAGCCACAGATGAATTGAAAAGGATGAGACAGCTTCTTCAACTTTGCAAGGACAACATGAAGAAGGCTTAAGATGTCGTGAAGGTTAATGCGGATGAGCATAGACCAATGTGAAGTTTCAATCAAGAGGGTGAAATGTGTTGTTGAAGCTTCCAAAGAGCTCTCATAACATTCTCAAAAGCTCCACCAACCCAAAGTTTGCTCATAGATATTATGGGCCATATTTGGTGCTCAAGAAGGTTGGTGACTTGGCCTACAAGCTTGATTTGCCCGCTTCTACAAGAATTTCATGTATCCAATCTAAAGAAATTTGTGGGGCCTATACCTTAAGTGATGGAGGAGCTTCCACCCATGGATGAAGAAGGGGAGATCATATATGAGCCGGAGAGGATTGTTGGGAGAAGAATAAGAGAATTGAGGAATAGGAGCATTGAAGAATTCCTCATTAAATGGAAGCACTTAACCTTGGATGAGGCTACATGGCAACCCCTTTCTTACGTGCAACAACACGGTTTATCTATGGAGGGTTTTTCTTGACCATGTGGCATGCTTTTCTTTGTATTTACAAGGGTTTTATGAGGAAGTATACATGTTGAATTTTTTGGATTGATTGCAGAAGTTCATTTAAAGGCTTCTTCTCTTTACTATTGGACTTCAATGGTCATCATGAGGAGTGTATACATCGAGGAGAATGTTGGCTACTTGATCGATGCATTTGCAGCCTATTATGAGCTCATTACGATCCTCTCCATTGATGTATATCGGAGGATGTATCCAAGTGTGCATAGAGCAGATTTTGAGGAGAAAATATTTGGGGAAGGGATGGTTTGTAATAAAGTAGGAACTTTAGTTAGGGCATGGGCATGGGCTCAACTATAAAAGGGGCTCATGGATCTTCATTTGTACCTTTTGATACTTTTGATCATATGACTCTTGGAATGTACATTGGAGCCTAGAGCTACCATACATTGGCTTATAGAAGGCTATTTTCATCCTTTGGGGAAAGGCTAAATCACTTAGGTATTGTATATGATTTCTTGCTAATTGCATGTTAATCAGCATAATGATTTATCCCAAATCTTAGCTTATGGTCACTCCATTTCACATCTTTATTAGAAATCAATTAAATTTATTGTTTACACAAGAATGCAATAATAATTTCATTTTTCATATAAAAAATTTACAATATGTCACATCATGCTTGCACAAGGTTTAAAGCCAAGGGATCCTAAAGAAGAAAGTTTTCAAAGCACGATTCTAGTGGAAGGATACTCAACCACATACTAGATTTGTGATTAAACTTTCTTATAACACATGAACCTATTTTGATAACATGCCCTAATTTTTAGCAAACATGTCCAAAGAATTAGGAATCTACTTCATCTTTTAACATTCACATTGTCACTACTAACATCATAGAGAATGCTTTTTTTCTTTGAAACCTATCACATAAACATGTTTACAACTAATATGGATCATGTACTCATGGGCATTGTGGTGGGTTGGTTAAGGGAGAGAATGCCATGAAATAAAAGGCCCCAAGTTCATGTACTCAGCATTGTGGTGGGTTGGTTAAGGGAGAATGCCAGGAATAAAAAGGTCGTGGGTTCAATCCCTGCCCCCACCATAGGATTGGTTTTAAAAAAAGTTATTGGGTTCATGTACTCACATGCATTATGGTGGGTTGGTTAAGGGAGAATGGGTTCAAAAAAAGTTATTGGGTTCATGTACTCACATGCATTATGGTGGGTTGGTTAAGGGAGAATGCTAGAAATAAAAACATCCTAGGTTCAATCCCTTCCCCACCACACCCGCAAGAGCTGTAAAGACTATATGGCATTTTCTTCAGTACCCTCTCTTGCAACACTTGTAGGCTAAACACATTAAACTAATATGGATCATGTGATGACTAGCACACAGTCGTGTTATAATCAATATGAATCATGTTATAATTAACACATAGGTGTGTTACAATTAATATGGATGGGCGAGAGATGTTCTCTTTTAATGAAAATTTGATTCGCACAGCTTGTGTAGCCTTCTCTTACAACACTTTGACTATGCACTTTGCCACTACTCAATTCCTTTCGTCCTAATCAATATTTATGGTTTATCTCAAAAAAATACCATTCAAGTGCAAAGCACCATTATCGATAAATGTGTATGGTTCATATCAATGGATAAAATTTTGGAAATTCAATCATAATTGTAAACAAGTGGCTATTTTGAAGCACAAAAGGGAGAAGTGCAAAGCACCATCATTGACAAGTGTGCATGGTTCATATAAATGGACAAAATCTTGGAATTCAATCATAATTGTAAACAAGATGGTTATTTTGAAGCTCCTTGTTCTCCTAGTTAAGTTCTTTCAACAGAATTTGTTATTCAAAGAGATGGAATTGACACATTTTAGTGAAGACTAATTACACTTTTTAAAAAGAGGGTTGAGGCCTTATACACACAATGTGCAATGGAACTTGTTGATGCATGGGGATAACTTGCCAACTCCCTACCCACACCACCAGCGCATGTGGAAAGGACTTGATTTCATCAAACCATGATTCCACTGTGGATTGATAAGTAATAACACCATTTTCCCATGCTATAGTTAAGAGCAAATGAAGGTGTCAGTACTAGTCACGCAACTTGGAGAGGGAGAAATGAAACCATGCTGATTTTGGCACGGTTTCGTTTTCCCTTTTGAAACTTGGCCATCTACATAAGCAACACCTCATCCTAAATAGGCATAGTTTCATTTTCCTTGGCCTTCTACGGAAGCGATATAGCATGGGAACACAACCTATGGTGAGGTCATTAATGTCTGGTCTAAGGAATGAGGCAATTAACATAGACGTTGGAAAGGCCTCTAATACAGCTTTACACTTTGCATTATGTTCAAAAGAGTTCATTATTTTTTGTGTGAAATATAGCCCCATGTTATACTATAGAATATACATACATACATACATACAAAATAATAATACAATCAGGCAAAGAGAGGAGGGTTTCTCTTAGACTAATTTTCGGTAATCAATATCCGTCCTACCCTAATCGTGTGGCTACGACCGTAAAGAGCAGGAATCATAACTTAATTAGCACTTAATGAAGGTCTAGCACCAGAGTAGCTGTTGCTCCCACTGTCAGAAATAAACTTTTTTCTCTAACCAGTGAAAAAAAGGATGACCTTGAATTCCAACCGATTTTTATTGGAAAAATACATAAATAAATAGGTTTTATGACTAAAACTTCGAAAATTTGAACCTTTAAATTCAAAAGCTAAGTAAAATTATAACCGGTTTTTCTCAATTTCAGCCGTGAAAATTACACTAATGGACGGTTTTTTTCTGACACTGCTTGCTCAGTCCATGGCATACCTAATTACAGGCGTGAGATTTGAAGGGGAATTCTTTCGGCTGGAATCTCTTCTGCCATGACTGGCTGAAATAACGACAGGTCGCTGTACTGCTTCATGAATCGTCTCCGGCACTCTTCGGCTGCCGTTAGGCCGGTCGAAAATGCGCCATGAACTGTCCCTGGATAGTTCAAACTCGTCGCTTCGCCTGCAAAAAATAGATTCTCCACCGGGATGCGGATGCGCTCATACAATTCCGGCGGCTTCCCGACAGCGCAGTAGCTGTAGGATCCCAAGGAGTTTACATCTGATCCCCAATGTGAGATAAGGTATTTTAGCTGCAGCAGGATATGGTTTTCTCATTAGATGATCTGCTTCTTACTGTCTTTTGTTTACTAGCTTCTAATCTAGTAGACTTAGGAATAATACAAGTGTGCCAAGGGGACCTCAGTGCTCAAATCTGAATCCTTCAGAAGGCATCAAAGCCCTTCAAGTGAATGCCTCTTACAAAATAGGGTTGCAAAAGAAGGCCACAGAGGGCCACTATTTTGAAAATTTACACATAAACACACATAATAACCCAGTTTATATGGCCTTCAAATTGAAGGTTAGGGTAGGCCTTCAAATTTCAGCCCTGCAAAGGGGTGTGCAAGTGTGTTTTAGGAACCCATGTGTAGAAAATAAAGAAAAACAAAACCATATACACGAAGAAACCGAACTCAGATAGAATGATTGAATTATTAGCAGGCTCGGAAGTATTACCGGCTCACATGCATTGGGCAGAATCTTCTTGAGCTGCATCACTGCAAATCTGGCAGCCACCTCATCCGGCATTTTCTCTATGTCGTCGGCAAGACGCCCAGCCGGCATGTACACAAGTACAGGATGACCTGTGGCCTTGTGCAGATTGAGAAAATAGCTGCAACCATAAGATGTGGCAGCTACAATGCCCAAAAACTCCACATTTGGCCAGAACACATTCTTGAAATGTAGGGCAATTTTGTTCTCTTTGCCAACACCCATGTCGCTCAATGCTGCCTCTTTCCACTCTGGCAATCTTGGCTCGAACTTTATCAAGTTTGCCTTCAAAACACCCAGGGGTGCACAGATGATGGCTGCATCTGCATTGAAAACTTTCCCATCTGCCGTTACCACTTCAACCCCATAGAAGTGTCGGCACACCTTTGTGACTCTGCTCAAAAGACAGAAAGCCATGCATGTCATACTAAGATCACACTTACTGCGTGTAGACACTAGTGATCTTACTCATTACTAATGATGTTTCATATCAAAGGGTGTGGTGTTGTTGAACCTGTGATTAAGACGTATGTCAAGGCCTTGTGCAAGTGCAAGTACCACAGGTGCATATCCTTTCACCATCAGCCCGTGTCCACCTTCAAGAAGGCCCTCCTAACATTTCAACCCAAAAACGCTCATGTAACTGCTTCTCTGTCCAAAAAGCTCGAAGATCTGGAAGAAAATGAACACATCCACAATGCCACATCCACATACCTCATCCCAAAAGCGCACAGATATGCTATCTGCATCAGCAGCAAACCAGCCCTCCATCCTACACAGGTACCATTGCATCACCTTCTGAGCAAGACCTTGCAACCTGCCATGTATGTATACAACAGATCCAACATTACATCCTACATAACCACTAGTCTAAACAAGAACTACAAACAAAAAAGGAAGTGAAAGGCCCTCTTTTGCTTTACCTAAGCTCACCTCAAATCCTGCCGTCTGTTGAGGACAATCGAAAATGCTCTCATTATTGAAAAGTCCTCATTAAATTCAGTCTGCAGTTTCCTTGTCTGCAATTGTCTACAGGTGAGATTTTACTGCAAACAGGATGGTTTTCTTGATCAAATCACGGCAGCTTTTTTACCTCTTCCAGAAGACTTTCAAAAGCTTTCCCGACTTCAGTAACCAGTGCCGGTGGCACTTGTTGCCCATCAGTGTCAAACAAAGCATAGCTGCAGCCAGAAAATAAGATATGCTATGAGGATGTGCTGCTTTTATGATGGACAATATACCCATGCACATGTACATATGCATACATGCATGCACCCACCCCCCCCCCCCCCCCCCCGGCGCGCCCCCGGCACCCAGACAATAAAAGCACACACACCTGCACGAGCCGACACACAAACGCTCATATGCACAAGCACGCCAACACACACACACACATAAACATTGTTGCATGTGCATATACATGTATACTCATGGAAAGTTCATGTTTTTTCCTTAACTTGACCAACACAAAACATGTGATTTTTAACTTCACGAGAGTCCATTCCCACAGCTTCAAACAATCAGTGCCATTATATATATAGGGTAGACACAGTGTGTAAATCACTTCTTACGGCATCCCCATCATGTGTCACTAACACACAAGAGTAGGTGCAGGCTTTATGTATAAGATATAAACAACCTTAGTGAACAAATCTTCATATTGAGTTTCTATAACTTCTTGGAGATTAAGGGGAATGATGAAGAGTAGCGCCAACTGAGAGCAAAGCTTAATTGCATGACCATGCTCATGCCCATGCACACACATGGATATATATGCTGACACATGTAAGACAAGACTCATCTTGCAGCTGGTGAAATGCTGTGCTAACCTGCAAGCTGCTTCAGCTTTGCTACAAACGACTTTTTAAAGCTCCTAAAAGTTTGTTACAAGTGAAGAATGCATGCCTCTCCAAATCATGATCATAGAGAACGGAGTTGTCACCGCTTGTCTTGTACAGGGGTAGACGCAGTCGTCCTATTAAGGGTGCCAATGGGTTCTCTGCACACGCTCCATGCAACCTGCAATGAGAGCATACTCTGTGAGACTTTAGGTGGTTATTTGTAGATCACACACTCTCCTTCAAATCACATTATATTTTGGAAAGTTTGACAGTAAATTTGATAAGGAAGAGACTACCATGATGCCCCCATATCAATAGGAAATCCTAAATCATAATTCGTGTAGATACGCCCGCCAATTCGATCACGTGACTCAAGAACAGTGACCTAAAACCCAAGCAAATTATGAAGTCAGAAGGCTTCTTGAATTGAAAGACTCAAAAACTGATTAAATCACGTATGTTAATTGATCAATGCCTTGGAATTATATCATTGAAATTCCCTAGAAGAAAGCATAAAACCTTGAAGGCAGCATTGTGGAGTGCTCGTGCCGCGGCTAGGCCAGCAATTCCGCTGCCCACAACAATTGCAGAGGGAGGGGTGTCTCCTGCATTTCGGATGGCTGCCCATTCAATATGAAAAGATTAGTACACCATCTCAAGTCTATAATATATGCTCCCATAACTCATCTATTGAGTGACTGCATCCAAGAAAAAGTCAGAAAACAGCTTACAAAACATATGGATTATGATGTATTTAAGCCAAAAACACAAACAAACATGTGGATTAATTTTAATCAAAGCAACAAAACGTGTGGATTATGATTGTTTAACACATAACAAAGCATGTGGATTACAGCCAAATAACACATAACAGAACATGTGGATTCTGATGCATCAAAACCTGCTAACACATAACAAAAACATGTGGATTAAAGTCAGTTTCACTAAATAGGACATGTGGATTATGGTAATCAAAGCAAATTAACACATAACACCAACATAATTGCAACATTTCTTTTGAAATAAAAGAAAATGTATTTTGTGAGATTCAGCTATGGCATTTTTTTGCTCACCGGGTTCAATGGAGAGCGACGGTTTCTCCGACGGCAATGTAGATGGCGCCATGATGACAGTAGGGTTGCAGATATGATGCAAAGGGGTTATCTGGGCAGATTTTGAGGTTAAAATTGAGGTGTTTTCTACACTTCCAATGGTTCATGCAGAGGTTAACGAGAAGGGAAGTGAAAGGGAGGGACTGTGTCTTTGGCATACGTTTAGCTGATACCCAGCGTTATAGTAAAAGTTTAGCTGGTTCTACAGTGATGTCTACGGCTGCAAAAAAGGTAGACAGAAGCTTGGATTATGAATCACACAGTTTTCCAACTGTGCAGATTTTTAACCAATGGCCTCACAATTGCACTTTAAAGGATCAATCTCCTGCCTTCAGATAATCAAACCCTATGGGCGTAAATCGCACTCTTAAGGATCAATCTCCTTAAAAAGCTTTAAATTGTTGAGCCCAATTACCCCAAACTGGGATCAAAGGACTGAAATCTCTTGTGAAACTTGCAAATATTAAGCCTAATTGCCCAAAAATGCACTTTTAGTGATATTAATTGCAAATATTAAGCCTAATTGCCCAAAAATGCACTTTTAGTGATATAATGGTGGTTTGGAATGACCCAAAAGTTGGCCAATACCTTTTCTGGTTCAAACAGATTGAGGTGTTTTAACAATGGCCGAAATTCCTCTTCTGATTCAGACAATATGGAATATTTTCGGACAGGTCTCTGCGCAGAGTGGGGTCGTGAAAATGATACCCGCACTGTATAAAGGAATCCTTATTGGGCAATTCTTTACCCAATTCTGTAAATCTGCTTCAGGCAATTGATATTGGGCGAATTTCTTTCTTCTTCTTTTTTCGTGAAAGCAGTACCCAAATCCTCCAAAAGATTAAATACACAGAGCCCAAATTCTGTGTGTTAAATCGATGCGACCGACCAAATGAAAAAAGAAGGCAAAAACAGGGCAACCACGGGCTGGCGAGGGCTCGGGAATCGAGGGATCGAATTCGGAAAACGATCAGATTGAACGCATTATCGAAACCCACTTTCGAAAACGATGGGGAACACAGTTTTCGCCCAAGCAGGGAAAGCTCGAAATGGATGAGCTATGGAGTGGGGGTTGCTTTCTCTCTCTCTCTCTCTCACTGGTGCCACAGACAAACAGAAGAAAGTTAAGTGGGGCACGGGAGAATCGTTTGCGAAATGGCCCCTCTTCAACTTAAAGCAAAAAGGCGTGATTTGAATCGAAGAAGCGATCTCTCTTTGTTCTCTCTGTCTCTGGCTATGGCTGCCACTCTCTCTCTAGCTCCCTCATTCTCTCTCTAGTTTGGCCCCTTCAATTTACCCACGTGCCAAGCTATTTGTCTGGCACGTGCTAGAGCGTGATTGGTTTCAAACCCGTCCGTTTTCCCCCACGCAACTACCGCACGCTTTATTGTCCGGACTTTTCCAACTGCTACACGTGCAATGTCCCCAAAATAAAAAAATAAAAAAATAAAAAAACCACCTTGATTCCATCATTTTCATTAATCAAATTTTTCAAAACCTTGACCCGTATTCTCAACATTTCAAGGCAAGCAAAGCTTTCAAGCCTTGACTAGAGACCTAACCTCTACCTAAAATTTGGAAATAAGCCTTCACGAAACCAACCTACCCCCACACCTTAATACCTCTCACATTAACTCTCAGAGGTCGAGGCTCGTTGCACACATACCTGCTCTCCTGCCCATCATCGATTGCCCACGTAATGGGCAAGAATGCCTTAACAAGCGATTACACAATCAAGTCATGGGCTTTGCATATCTCTGCTTGGCAAAGAATGTCTTAACAAGTGATTACACACTCAAATTCAAGTAAAAACCACAGGGCCTTTTACCAAGTATGAAAGAGAGTTGCTTGAAATCTGCAACTATTGGTGGAATCATACCCCCCTATCACTTGCTCAACCAAATGTACTAGTCCATCAGAAGGTGCAAGATGGGCATGCATTTGCATTTGACCTAGCCATTAAAGACATGGATAGTGCCCATTGGCGTCATGTAATGACTACCCACATGCACTACACATGTTTGAGTGATTTTCAACATTTTTGCAAAACACCCAGCGGGTTATTGGCTCTGAGGAAAAAAATTGGAAGTGATCAAGGATAGCTTGAAGACAAAGGCATTTGGGAAACAAGAGCATGCATGGGGAGAAATCTTGTTGTAGCAAGCCATTACTATATCACTTTACCAATGAATCCAATCTTGATATAATGGGCAATTATATCACTTTACCAATGAATCCAATCTTGATATAATGGGCAATTATTAAAAAGATTTCCAAAAAATGTCCCATTACTAATGGTTGAAGGTGGCGCTTCAAACTTGACCCATCAAGTCATCAGACCAAGCACATGCTCGATTTTTGAAGTGCACTCTTATGCACCCTCAGGTATCCATGCATGGCAATCAAGACACACACCTCTTTCGTTAGGTAAACCGCACCTCTGTTAGCCTCAACTAATCCCCTTATGGATCAATTTACTAAAGTGGACCAGCAATTTCAGAATTGGCAAAAGCGAATGTATGAATGTTGACTTGGCCCAATAAACTATGGTGTGAAAAGAGCCCCTAATGGGAATTTCAAATGGTTTCATATGAAATTAACCAATACCTTTTCATGGTTGTGATCATGTATGGTTGAAAAGGATCCCTTCAAGGAGTGGTTGCATCAAGCAATAAGCCCAAGCACGTGCATGATTTTTCAAACACATTGTTATGCACCCTGCAATGTCCATGCCCATGCTCGTGATCTCATGCACCCTATCATGTATGGTTGAAAAGGATCCCTTCAAGGAGTGGTTGCATCAAGCAATAAGCCCAAGCACGTGCATGATTTTTCAAACACATTGTTATGCACCCTGCAATGTCCATGCCCATGCTCATGATCTCATGCACCCTATTTGATGCAGTAGTTAAAATATTGTCTAAACACGTGAAGCCATGTAGCTTTTGAAATTGATGTTATGGCATAGGTTACTAGGTACACCAAGAAAGTGTTAACATATGTTTGCACAACATAGGGTATATCACTATTCATCATAACTCATAAATCAGTATCACAACCAAATAGATTTCCAAGACATGTACAGCCTTTTACATAGTTAAATTATAAGGAAAATTCAACCTCCACAAAAAGGTGTGTCATTATGCCATTAATAAACATGTGCTTAATGATGGTTATACCCTTCATGTATCTACGCATGCACACTTTTGTACTTGGATGTATGTAATTTTGCATGAACATACCATGATCCCCTAGTGAAGGCATGTGTGAATTTGTGAAAGTCTCTACTTAATCGTCTTATATACGAAAGTCCTCTCCTCCTTTCACTCATTTGTGAAAAAGCATACACTTGCATGCACACATCTCTGCTTAACCATCTTATATGAAACTCATTTCCTCTTTTTAAGAAGCAATCCAATCTTTGCATAATCATGCATACTTCATAAATTTTTTTGAATAAAAACTATTAAGAGCCAGCCACTTGGATCTTTTTTAAATCAATTTGAGTACCACCAACCATGATGATGTGGCCAAGTTATAACAATTCTTATTCGAAAATTTTGCACCTACTCAACTTTATATGAAACAATTTCCTCCTTTGAAACTCTTTGTCTACCCATCAGTAGTAGCTACCATACTCTTCTTCAAGCATAATTCACTACCTCTACTCACTATCATCCTCTATTGGTGGATAAGGTCCCATCCTAGACAAAATATTTACTCATTCAAAGTTCAAGCTTGCTTCTTGAAGTTATGGCCAAAAAATTAATTTGTTTCTTTTCACACACACACACACACACACACACACACACACACACACACACACACACACACACACACACACACACACATAGGGTGCCCTCCTAGTCTAAAAGACACTCGAAAAGACATGAAGCTTTTTTGTCATTTGACCATCCCAATAACATGAATCATATTTTTTTACACAATTTAAACCTAGGCATGGGTGATTTACACAAGGCCAACATGTAAAATAGTATCATCAATTTTGTTATAACAAGATAATTTTCTTCAAATAGCGCTTTTACACAATTTAACCTAGACACAGGTGATTTACACAGGGCCAACATGTAAAATAGTATCATCAAACTTTAGCTATATATAAGTTTCAATGTCTCATGAAGTGATTGATTGTATCATCAAGTATGAAGATTAGGTTGAACAAGTCTATCGCACCCTTTTACAAATCATTCAAATGTAAATAGTCTTCTTGGTCTCATATACCATTAAATTGGGTAGGGTTTTCTTGGTCTCTACATAAGAATGTAAAAGGGCACTTGGTTAAAATTTATATTTAAAAGCAACATGTCCATTTGTCCCCTAGATTAAAACTTGAGAATCATTACATAAATTGCCTTAAACTAGTTATTATTCTAGAACTGTGAATCCTTGAAACTTAGCATTATAGCTACCTAATGGGTGTTGCAAAAGAAAAGTAGGAACAAGTTGTATAAGTAAAGTGGTATTTTTAATGTAGGGGTTCATAAAAAGTAATTTTATTTCCTTCACATTTTACATTTGCACAAGTATCCTTTGAAAAATAACATAAGGGTTTAAGCCTAGCATCACTTTTTTTTATTGTGAACACATAAATGTATTCAAGTTAGATTTATAATAATAAAGAGTTGTTTATAAGAAAAGTAGAAATATGTTCAGAGTTATAATAATAAAGAGTTGCTACAAATATGTTTGCATAAGTGAAGTAGAAATGCATTTGCATAAGCAAAGTAGTGTTTTTCATGTAGAGGGATAGAAAGAGTTACTTTATTTCCTTTTTCTTTAGGTTAATTTAATTATCCTTTATAAAATCCTAGGAATTTAATTAAGTATATTTATTTAAACATAATTATACATTTATAAGTAAGGAAACTAGGTGCATGCATAATTATACATTTGTAAGTAAGGAAACTAGGTGCATGCGTAATTATACATTTGTAAGTAAGGAAACTAGGTGCATGCACAAGTGTTTCCATGGTCAATATTGATGGCTCTCATATGAACATGCTTAGATTTCACTTGTTAGAATGGATCTCTCTTTGAAGCATTTGTGGTTTGTAAGCTTATAGCTAGCAGCCTATTATAATGCTATCAATTTCTAACTTTTATATTTAGAGATAAATTATCCTAAAATTTATTTATTCTCTATAAAAGAATTTTAAAATAAACACATTATAAATCTGATAGGTATATAACTATATTTCTTTGGAAGAGAGTATATTTTAGTCCTTTAATTTGAAATTATGGTTTGAGATAAACATTTGCTTGCTCTTAAAGATATATTGGTGGTACTAGAGCCATTTTCCTATGGCATCCTTCTTACACGTCACCTTCTTCTAATAAACTTTTGCATTCGCATAATAAGTTAATTGTGGACATGTATTTGATTGCATGATGAATGTATTCGAGATGTTTGGTTAATAAGAATGCTTTTGATGATCTTGGAAAAACCTGGACATTATTTTTGCCTTAATGGTGTATGCTTGCATGAGCTATTTCATATCCACCCTTCATTATTGATGTTGTTTTATTGTTAAATACCCTATATAAGAAACTACTTTCTTGTCACTATACATTGTAAAGCTAGAGGCTTCAAATAATAAGGTATTTGGTATCTCTCTATTGATATTTTTTTCCCCATCTCGTAAAAATCCATGCTTTGCATTTCAAGACCTTCTCATATAGTATGTAAGTCATCAATAAAACAAAGTTTCTATTTATACAAAAAAAAATTGTGTACAATACCTTACAACTTTTGTTGGCATGATTTGTGTCCACTTCCTTTACTTATTTTTATTACTTCTTTTCTATTTATTATCAAAGAATTTGTGCATTTGGTTGCTAATTTTATGACCTTTAAGATGTACTTTTATGTAAGTGATCTCATTCTATTGACATGATTTCCATTAACTTAACTTATTGTTTCTTTTCCACTTACTATCAAAGCATTTCCCCATGTGGTTGCTACTTTTGGGACACATGTAAGATTTGCCTTTATGTGAATGATATCATTCTTTAAAAAGTCTTTTTTTTATATGATGTGATTATTTTTCAAGTTTAAGCTAATTTATTTGCAAACTCATTTCCCTTTATCATTTTTTGCAGCTATTATTGTAGTGGATAGGAATGTAGCCTAGTTTTACATGGAAAGGTTGTATGGATAAGACTTGTTTTTTGGGTGGTTGATCTTGTCTCTTTGTAGGTGGTAGGACTCTTGAATTTATCATATTCACCCATCATCATATTTAATAAGAATAGTTTCTATAAAAAGTGATACAAATATGCCATGATTACACGAGATTTAAACATTTGAATCCAATATTTTTTATATAAAGTCATGGACTTTTAAGTTGCAAGACAATATATTTTCCTCACAAGACACAAGCTTTTTCTCTTTTTAAGCGTCTAATGGTGTAAAGGGAAATTATCTTTATTAATGAAGCACTTACTATTTTACACATTGACCAAATGGTGAGTTAAATATTTTATTTCTCTAAGCTCTTATTTGCCTTTGTCATTTTCATCATGTTTTACACCTTGAATGATGAAATCTTCTCCTCATTATTAGGGCCTTTGAGCAAGATGTCATCAACGTATAAAATGATGGCCAAAAATAATTCTTACCCTCTTTATATAGAGGATACTCTTAGTTGGGGACTATTGCAAGAACCATTTGCAACACTCTACTTGGTGACTTTTATTGATGACTACTCTAGGCACACCTGGGTATATCCATTTAAAGTAAAGTCAATTTTTTAAAACATGCTTTAGACACTTGGCTAAAAATGTATCTATATGTAAAGTTGACACCCTTCATAGAGATCATTAGGGGGTATATGTCAAAGGAGTTTCATGAATATATGGATGAAAGAGGCGTAAAACATCAATGCATGGGGCCTTACATGCCTCAACGAAATGGTGCGATTGAGAGGAATAATAGATCTCCCATGGAGATGGCATGTTGCATGGTTAAAGGCCAAGATTTGCCTCATATGCATGTGCCTTACATGCCTCAACAAAATGGTGCGATTGAGAGGAATAATAGATCTCCCATGGAGATGGCATGTTGCATGGTTAAAGGCCAAGATTTGCCTCATGTTTTTGGTTGGAGGCATCTTTGCGTGCCACTTATCTGCTAAACAAATGCCCCACCAAGGCCTTGCACACAATTACCCCTATGAAGCTTAGAATGGCAAGATGAGCACAACTCAATCCACAAAAATGATACTTGGTATTTGGAAAATTTACCTTGTGGTAAAGAGGAAATTGATACAAAGTGACTTTATAAGCTGAAGTGTAAAGATGATGGTAGCGTTGACCTACTATAATGTAAGGCTTGTTGAAAAGGCTATATATTTATGAGGCTTGTTGAAAAGGCTATATATTTATGAGGATACCTTTGTCCCCATGTCTCGTATGACTATAATCTAGTGTATTATCGCATTGGCAGTGCAACATCATGGATGGAATGTACATCAGTTGGATATCAAGACTACCTTCTTGAATAGTGATTTACATTAGGAGATTTATGTATCTCAACCTCTTATGGTTTTGTTCAAAGGGATAGGAGTCTAAAGTATGAAATTTAAGAAAAGCTTTACATAGCCTTAAGTAGGCTCCCAAAGCAAGGTATAAGAAGATAAACACATACTTAGTTGAATGATTTTTACAAAACCCATTTGCAAAATGGTTGCAAATGGTTTTTGCAAAGTCCAATTGAGAGTATCCTTTGTATAAGTTGTAGTCCTTATTGATCCATCCTTTGAGAATGATGCCCACTACATCTTTATCAAAATGCACTCCATACACATGTTTGATAGGGGCCTCAAGATTTGGCAACTTTGACACCATTTTTGCCCAAATTTAAGTGACCAAAGTAGGCATGCCATAGCTTCATGTCACTCATAACACGTGGTAGTAATTAAACAAGCACCATGTTCATTGGATATGAGGATTTGTTTGCACATGTAATTGTACCTCCTTGAGGAGCATACTTAAGAGAGGAAAACAACCCATGTTGAGAAGTAATGTGCTAGCACCACTATCAAATTACCACACATACTGATATGTCACTAACATGCATACATCATGGACACAAGGGTTATAACTACGGTGCAAAAAGAATGCCGAATCATCATGTGTATAGTTTATTGACTCCTTCTTTTTAGCACTTGGTAATGATACATCAGACACACAACCATGCTTGACTCTTTCTTCTTCTCCTTCTCCTCTAACCTTTTTCTAGATTCATAGATATAATGGCATGGCTTTCGATAATAGTTACATTTGACTTTCTTCTTATGCTTTTATCACCCCCCTTCTCGGCATCCTTTCTAGAAGATTGGGCTAATTTTACCTTTTGCTTGTAGTCGCCCCCTAAGAGAAGGCCTTGCCTTTATCTTTCTGATTGGAAACAAATGCCTGATCTCCCATGGTTTGTTGGGATTCTCTTCTTGCAAGAGCACTACAACAAACTCATAAATGTAAGGGATTTAGTCCTTCATCATGATCCAAAGTGTAGATGCTAAACCCTAGTAAGAATCTGGTAAAGTTGTGGGTATATAAGAACTATAAACACCAATGAATTATCCAGATAGGCCTCATCAATACATGCAAGTTTCTCTCTAAGACCTTTGATCCTTGTGAGAGAATGATCCATTAATTCTCCCTCACTCATATGATTGGACTCTAATCTCTTAAGCAAGTAGGCCACTCTGATTATTTGTAGAAGTAGGCCACTTGTGCCTTGTTATGCACATGGTAAAGCACGCCAAGCACATCCCAAGCCTGCTTGTTGGTAGTTTTACTTGAGCGAATATGAGGAATAATGCTCCTTTTCATGGAAAGTGCCACCAATGCACCATGCCACCTGGCTTGTTCTGCTATGGGAGGTGTGGAGGTGGATGCCATAGTTACACCATGTGAACTAATATCACCATCTAGATTACTTGTATTATCATACGCTAGGCATGCATCAATGCCAATAACAACATTCCAAAGCCCTTTGGCCAATACATGACACATCATCATATAGGACCACAACGGGTAGTAGTTGGTCCCATCAATCTTCTGCATTACCACTTTAGCTTGAAAAAATTTGACACAAAATGCAAATATCCCAACAACATGCAAGTATGCTCAATTCCCACAGAATGAAACCAATATGGCTTCAAGTAGATCACTAATACCGATGAAGAAACTTGCAAAGTGTATGAAAAATGTTAGGGTGTAGAGTGTAGAAATGTTACTTGGTAGGGATGCAAAAGCTAATGACAATGATGAGAATGTTGTTCAAGCTGTTAATGATGAGCTTGAAGATGCGATATCGATGATGATGGAGATGGAGATGGTGATGGTGGTCTTGCTTGGACACCAAGAATGTATGTTGCTACAATGTAGAAAACCTAAAACCGAACAAAGATAGTTTAAATTGACACTCCCTCGAGATGTATACAAAAAACTTACAACAAAAGCTGATGCTAATGACGAGGATGTTGAAGTTTTTTTTAAGGATGAGCTTGAATTCACAATATTGATGATGACAATGGAGATGGTCCTACTTGCACACCAAATGCATGGTACTATAGTGTAGAAAACATAAAATCAAACAAAGATAAATTGAACTGACTCTCACTCACGATGTCTACAAAAACCTTATAGCATGAAAACAAGCCCCAAAACACACCCAAAATGTCCTGAAAGATATCAAAAATTAATTAATGTATAACAACACACTATAATATATAGCTTCTCCACCTAAGAGGCTTAATTTGAGACAATCAAAAGAGCAAGTCGAGGAGGTGATGACGAGGGGGTGAGGATGAAGGAAATCTACTT
This sequence comes from Cibotium barometz, assembly GCF_041138505.1. Classification (NCBI taxonomy): domain Eukaryota; kingdom Viridiplantae; phylum Streptophyta; class Polypodiopsida; order Cyatheales; family Cibotiaceae; genus Cibotium; species Cibotium barometz. Next base: position 32,852,463 of record NC_141054.1, read on the forward strand.
TGATACTAATTGTTGGAGTGGAGATAAAGGTAGCAACACACACCTAGATGCAACAAGAAAGTAGATAAAGACATAAAACGTAAAGAATATTGATGAGAATGAGTGAAGTAATAGTAAGTGATATGATAAGGTCACTTATGCACTCACTAATAAGCGTGTGTACACATGCTCATGGGAAAAAACCTCCTAATAAGGAGGGAAAAGTGACTTGGCCCATTATTGGCCTATGTCCACACATCACTACCATATAAATGGCTACATGGAGTATATATCAAAGGAGTTACATGCATATATGGTTGAAAGAGGCATAAAACATCAATGCATATTGCCTTACACACTAAATAAAGTGGTGTGGCTAAGAGAAGGAATAGATCTCTTATGAAGATGGCATGTTATAGGTTAAAGGCCATGATTTGCCTCATGTTTTTTGTTTGGAGGTAGTTATGTGTACTACTTATGTGTTAAGCAGATCCAAGCTTGGAATGGAAGGAAGCCTTATGTGGCTCATTAACGTATTTTTGGTTGTCATATTTATGCTTTTGTGCTTGAGCAACAATGCAATAAGTTGAATGATAAGGTGATAAAATACATTTCCATGGGATACATCACAAAAAAAAAAAAGCAAAGGGTATAGACTCTACCATCCTGCCAACCACAAGGTAGATTTTGGTGAGTAAAGATGTTGTCTTTGTTGAGAACTCAATTCGGTCCATGCTTTTATGCAAAAAACAACAAAATGTGTGTCACAAGACAACTTTGATATACTCCTACCTTTGTACAATAGCAGACATCCATATGTAGAGTGAATGAATACTCAACAAGTTGCTATAAGCTAGTCCATATTGGTTGAAAAGCAACTCAAATTTTAGCCCATAAATCAGCCTATCAATGAGACAATTGTGGATCAGGAAAGGGTAGGCATACAGGCATACAGGCATACAGGCATCCAAGAGTATGATAAAATGGATGGTGTAGGCATTATAGGATAGCAAATTAGCTACTCTTTTGCCTAGTAGGACGTGTAGGTTCTCATCATGTATCTTATTCTTTTGTGGATCACACCTAATATATGTAATGAAGAGGAACCTAGGTCCTTTGAGGAAGCACTTGAAAATGATCATTGGATATAGGTCATATGATGCAAGATGAGTACAACTCAATCCTAAAAAATGACACTTGGAAGATTTGTCTTATGGGGTAAAAAGGCCATTGGTATTGGAATATTTGTCTTATGGTAAAAAGTCCATTGGTACGAAATGGGTTTATAAGCTTAAGCATAAAAAGATAATGGTAGTAGGTAGCTACAAGACAAGGCTTGTTTGTAAAGATTTATGCTCAGGAGAAAGGCATAGATTATGATGAGATCTTTGGCCCCCCACATCTCATATGACTATAATTGTATGAGTACAATCTGGTGTAATATTGCACCGCATCATGGATGGAATGTATGTTAGTTGAATATCTAGACTATCTTGCATCATGGATGGAATGTACATGAGTTGAATATTCAGACTATCTTCTTAAATAGTGATTTACATGAGGAGATTTATGTATCTCAGCCTCGTAGTTTTGTTTAGAAGGGACACTGAGTAAAAGTATGCAAGTTAAGAAAAGCTTTATATTGCCTTAAGTTAGCTCCCATAGCTAGTATGAGAAGATAAATGCATACTTGGTTGTTTTTAGTCCAACTCAAAGTACCCTCTATGTAAAGAGGAGTAAGGATGCTTTTTTGTTCATCGTTTTATACATTATGACATGATGCTCACAAGACCTAATGAGAAAAAGGTTTCAGCCCTCAAGGCCAAATTACATGTGTCATTGGACATGACAGATTTGGATTTGTTGTATTATTATTTAGGCCTACATTTTATACATCATGATCTGATGATGGTATTATGATATTGCAGTTAATGTACATATAAAGAATACTTACACGGTTTGGTCTTGAAGACTATAAGCCTATTGTAGGTTCGGTCTCAAGATATAAGTCAACCATTTGATACATCACTTTATCAGTAGGTTGTTTAAGGTGTATTAGCTATCTATGCAATACAAGGCTAGGCATTCAGTTTGGAGTCTCCCAATTGAGCAGGTTTATGCACAATCCCAAAAGTAAGCATTGGCACGCTACCATGTGATAATTTTGATACTCATAAGGCACTTAGTCCCTTGGACTGTTCTATGCTAAGGGGAGATGGTATTTAGCTTGCATGCTTTTAGTGACTCTTATTGGGTTGGATGTTATGACACACAAGTATCCATTAGAGGTTTTTTCTTCATCTTGGTTATTCAAGTGTATCATGGCTTATCAAGAAGTAGCCAATGGGTGGCCACACTGCAAGCTATGAAGTTGAGTATAGGGCAGCTTTTATAGTGACTATGAAGTGTGTCTACCTCAAATGCCTTTTGGTAAATCTTGGTGTTGGATAGGAGAACCCCACCTCCATCTTCACTAATAGTTAGAGTGTATTGGCTATTTGCGAGTGGTTGTTTGCAAGGAAGCAATTTCTTCATGCTCACACATAGCACATTGAGGTGCATTATCATTGTCAGGGAGAGGCTCATTGTTGCAAGAGGGGGGGTTTTTTTGGTGAGCAATTGTGTGCGAGCGGTTTCCAAAAAATGGTAGCAGTTTTTAAATAATGGGGGGCTTTTTTGGCTACATACCTCTCTCTCTCTCTCTCTCAAAATTAAATTATTCCAATAAAATTATACAGCCCAATCAAAAGCAAAATAAAATTATTCTAATAAAATGGTACCCCATAACATTCTTGCATATCCCATACATCTCTGAAGTTAAACTTGGAACATGAGTTACTCCTTTTGCACATCCTATAATCATACGACCACACTTACTACTCCCTATATGACCCAAACACTTTACTCGGCTACCCACTGTGGAGTGCTTCCATTATGATCTTGTTACTCATGTATGAATTTTGCTTTGCACTTTGCAAAACAAAGCATTAGCCATGTTTGATACACATGCATCGTAGAGTGTTATTCGTTGTTTGAAACCCTCCTCGGCTAACTAGCTTCCGTGTTTAGCCTCTGATAAGTTTTTTCATGGTGTACATGATTGATCACCTCCCTTCTCCACCTACTCAATAGTTTGAGACATATTAGAAACATCATTAAAGGAACTATTTTTTAAGACAATTATTCTTATACATATTGAAATCATTACATTGCCCCATGTGCAATGCACACATACATAAACATTCAAAGATATTGTTAAACTTTTCATAAGAAACAATGATAGTGCCATACAAGAACTTACCATTTGAAATCATGGTCTCCCCAAGGAACTCCATACATTTTCTCTAAAGACTTTGTGCCCTTCAATAAAAGTAAGCCAATTTGTCTTTCTCTCATTTGATATCCTGCTGAGATTGAAATTATGTGTAATTTCTCTAACCCAGTGAAATGAATCATCAACCCCCAAATGCTAGACTAAACCTAGTGAGCACAAGGTCAACTAGCTAATTTTTTTCATCTATGCAAAAGAACATTATAGAGAAAACTATTCCACCACTAAAATAGAGGCATTGAAAATGGTTTATGTAGTTAAGAAAAATTAGCATTGTCTTATTACCAAATCTTTTCATATGTGGATTATTACCATTTGGGGATTGATCAGCCCTATGATCCCTATACATGTTCACATCATCACCATAAGGGGGAATTTATAGCCATTTATATGGAAGTGTATGGATGTAGACTATTAATGGGCCAAGGAACTTTTTCCCAGGGGAGCATCAAAAGAGCTCTCATACATGAGCAATTAAAAATAGATAGTGCTAGTTTGAAATGTGTAGCTCTAATGTGGCGAGTTTTTTAAGAGCCAACCTAAGCAATGGAGTCCATCATACCTAATCTTCTCAGAAAAGAGAGGTAAGTAGGGTTTTTGGGAGACCAAGGAAGGTGATGTGCATAGAGGGCCCATGTAAGATTGTAAGTTAGTGCCCAATGCACGGTCAATGCATTGCATCAATGGTCATTCAAAAAGTGATACTTGTGCACTGAGATTGAAAAATTTATCATGCTTATACGCTTAGTGTATGGAAGGTATTTAGAGGAGATGCCGCAATAGGTCACAGGTGGAGATGTGGGAGTATCACACTTTTATCCCCATAAAAGAGACCAATGATGATGAAGAGGGTCCTAAATACTCATCATATGAGCATCAGATGAGCGCTTGAGTGATGAAGAGGGTAGTAGTGGGCCCATATATGCAAGTCATCATGATACATTTATTGATGCCCTTTGTGTAGGAGATATTTTTTCTATTAATGCTGAGGAGGAGAATGAAGAAGGTGTACCGTGATTTTTACCTAGTCAAATGCTTTATGGTAAAGGAGTATACCACCAAGGCTTCAAAATGTACTTTAACAAACTATTGTGCACTTCTCTGCTTTTTTTATTAATAGTAGTGAGAGAGAGCTATAGAGCGCTTCAAAATGTACTTTAACAAACTATTGTGCACTTCTCTGCTTTTTACTAGTCTATTTATATGAGAGAACAACACTTCAAAGCAATCTATAATGCATTATTTTGCACTGATTTATGACTACTTTAAAGCAGTCTAAATCAGTGCTTTGGACTACTTTAAAGCAGGCCAAAGAGTGCAAAGCCATGTTAAAGGAGTACAAAGTAGTGATTTGGACTACTTTAAAGTGGTATGAAGTGTGCTTTTACAAACTAGGAGTGCACTGTTTGTGACTGCTTTAAATCAGTCTGTGTACCAATTTGAGGAACATTGTAATAAAATCTGAGAACAAGTAAGTGGAATCACAACACTTTGTTGATATAATTTTGTTGATATAATGTTGTTTATTGTCATCAATATGTTTACATAATCTAGGAGAGGTTTACAGCACGGTAGTACCATATATCTCAGTCAAAATGTTTATATACAAAATGTTTAGATGCATACATTAAGGTAGTATCATATATCTTAAACAAAATATTTATGTAAAATGGAACTAAATCCCCATAGTATATATAAAAAAAATTTGAAATGGTATTTATATCCCACCGTTTCCTCCTCTGCTTCCTCTCTTCTTCTTCCTCCTTTACTTCTCCCTCTCCTTCCCCCTCCCCTTCCCATTAGATTCACTATTTTGTCCCTTAAATCTACCAACATTTCATGGGTGCCAAAGATTTCCTAAGCTTCTTGTTCTTTCTTATATTATTTCCTCTCTTGTTACTTCCTCCTTTTTTCTTCCTTGTCTAATAACTCTCCACAATGCAATGCTTCTTGATTTAATATATTTCCTTCTGTGTCACATTTTGACTACATAAATTTTATCTTTAATCCTGACTCCTCATTTGATTCTATAGCAAAGATATCTTTACCTATGAATGCCAATCGATCATCAGAGCACATCCATTGCCCGCAAATAGCCAGCAACCTGCATAATGACAAAAGCTGCAATCTTCATGGACCCATCAATATGAACTTTGGAAAAATTGTGTGTCCCACATTTATTTGACAAACATTGTACAAGCTATCATCTCTAGTAAGATTATATTGGCCTCATTATATCTTGGCATAGCTGCCCAAAATGTCTCCAAATTCTTGAAGAAGACTGGCTTGCCATCTGGAAAGATGAAATCTCTAGCATCACACATATCTTAGCCCCAAAATTCTTTGATGTAAATAGGATTGCAAAATACATTGAATGTGGGATGGAGTCCCCCAGTTTAGTCAAAATCAAAATGGCTCAAAATTGAAAGGATTAAGGCTTGCTATATAGAGAAGCTAGAATAGTCAAATCATGGTGTAGATTTATAATTTTTTGCAAGCACAAGGTTTAGTAAAGTATGTGTGTGAGGCAAGACTCAAGACTGATGCCATGCTCTCTTTTTTCTCAGCTAGCTAGGGCATCCTCCTTGTCTTCAATACTTGAGCTGCACGACCTTATTGTTTTTCCCTTACTTTTCTTTTGTTTTAAACTTAAAACACATAAGAATGTTATACTAACCTCGTTATTATACTAATATGTCAGAATATTATTAAGCCTCCAAAAGGTATACCTATATACCAAGATCAAGTTATTGGTCCATGCCTTGCATGCCCTTTCGCGTCTTGATCCACATGTCTTTGAATTCATCGAGAGTCATATTTTCAACAATCTGGTCTTGATTCTTATCAGGCACCTTTTCCACATCCTCAACTAAATTAGGGTCTTCCCCATAGATACGACAACACCCAAGGCAATAACCCTATCTTGATCACCTTCTTTCTCAATAGCGTAGAGAAAATACAGCAATCAAATCATGGTACAAATTGATAATTTTTTGCAAGCACATAGTTTAGCAAAGTATGTGTGTGTGTGTGTGTCAAAACAAGACTTGTGGTTGATGCCATACTCTTTTTTTCCTCAAGTGGGTTGCCCTCCTTGTCTTCAATGCTCATGTTGCATGACCTTATTGTTTTCTCCTTACCTTTCTTTTGTTTTAAGCCTACAAACACATAAGAATGCTATACTAACCTCCTTATTATACTAATATATAAGAATATTATTAAGCCTCCAAAGGATACAAAGCTGCATTACCAAGCTCAAGTTATTGGTCCATGCCTTGCATACCCTTTCGCTTCTTGACCTCTGTGTCTCTGAATTCATCGAGATTCATGTTTTCATCAATTTGGTCTTGACTCTCATCAAGAATCTTTTCCACATCCGTAACTAAATTAGGGTCTACCATTGGCTGCAACAACACCCAAGGCAACAACCCTATCCACATCACCTTCTTTCTCAATAGCACAGGTTTTCCCTTCAGCACGTAGGTCTTCTGTTTGTCATTGCCACCTAGATTCATTCATAATACCAGCCTCCACTGCTTCTTGGTCTACACTACTTTGTAGGTAGCATGACTGGACACTATCATTTTTGTAACATTGGGGACTCTCTGTGTGTACTCAAGCTACACACAATCTTCCTTTATATGGCAACATTGGGAAAACATAGAGGATGGTAGGGATGTCTACATGGAATCATGTAGACATCCGCTACCTCATCTTGTATTGATAATCCGCAAGTAGCACACTCATCTACAATCAGAAAGCTCCCCTTATAACCACTTATATGGGCTCCAGGATGTGCGAGAGACAAAGTAGGAAGTTGACTCTTCTCTATTTATTTCATCAAGTTATCCATAAAGCGGCATTACACAATCACTTCTTTGATTTCATTCAACAAAGAAATGTGTTATTCCCTACAGAAAACACAAGACAACTTTTGTCATAGGTAAACATTCTAGAGTAGCTCCCAAATAACTTTTAGTTCTCTATAAATAAAAATGCCAACAAAAAGTCCAATTGTTTGAACTTAGCAAAATTGAAAATGAAGCCCTACTTGCATCATCCAAGGTGGTTGGCAATCAAACTAAATGCTACTTCACATCCTAGAATATGAGCTTATGCTTTAAACTAAAAAAACCAGGCCCACCTATCCATGCTTCTACCTAGATATGATAGAGGGGAGGGGGTTTTTACTTAAAGTGCTTCAAAGAACCTTACTAAGCTCATAAAAGGTAAGGCATTATTTCCACCTTCCAAACCCATATCAGTAGAGTGGTTGAAAGGTGTAACAAAAAAATCTCAGGCATGGTGCATGCTAGATACATACATGGTATGCTTATTATACCTATGGGAAGAGGTGGTCTCATGTGTGCCACGGACACCATATAAACCTACAAACATGATACCTTCATGAAATCTGAAAATCCCAAAAGGAGCCCCATCCCAATTCCCTCATGAGCAATAAGAAACTCGCACACAAAAATATTTAAAATCGACAAAGTTATCAACCCTTGAAAAGGAATGAACAATATGCAATCAAAATCAGTCTTCAAGGACTCAAGAGCTTCAATTTTAAGAAGAGCCAACAATATGCTAAGAGGGATCTAGGATTAAAAAACCATGTTTAACTATCTTTGATCCCAACTATATCTACTACACCTAACATACACCATATACATCTAAAGGATCATAGAATATAATTTGTAGGAAGGCAAGGATCATCATCTCAAAAAACTATATTTGATATCAACTATGTCTACTACACCTAATATACATGTTAAGGATCATAGAATAGAATTTGTATAGGAAGGCAAGGACTCTCACTATTGAACTAAATGAGAGGAAGCAACCCTCATAAGGTAGGACTGCCATAAGTGGGTACTCAAGCTAAATTAAACCTTGAGACTCTCTCTCTCTCTCTCTCTCTCTCTCTCTCTCTCTCTCTCTCTCTCTCTTCCTTTCATTATTTTAGCTTCTTATCCTTCTCCTTTTCCTCTCCCTTCTCTTCATTCTTTTACCTTCTTATCCTTATCCTTCTCCTCTTTCTACCTCTTCTTGTCCTTATCCTTCTCTTCTTTCGGAGAATTTATTTTAAGAGGTGAAGAATAATGACAAGATGTGAAGTCTAGATAGATATATGCTTAAAGTTCAATAGTTGATTCAAGTCAATGATTACAAAACAAGATAGTTATACTATGAAAAGGCATGGACATTATAATTCATATTGTTAGTGCTATCTTTCACCATACAATTTTTGGATATTGTGGCTCACTTTCATTTGAAAATCAACACTTTTCTCCTTAAAACTTATCAAACTATAGATTTATATATAATACAAAAATTGTAAACTCTTAATGAAAATCTAACATACAGGTCACTTGGAATTTCAAGGTGCCTATGTAGTTAAGGCTAAGGGCCATCCTCATATAGGCATTACGTTAATTGTCAATTTTTCTTTACACCATCCTTTATTTGCACCAATATTTATGAATATTTACAAAGCTCATGAGAATTATATATATCTAATCGAACAAAATCATAAGATACTACAACTATAAAAATATATTCCATTATAATCAACAATGGCATCTTCTTGTAAGATAAGGATGTATGTAGAGAAGAGTGACTTAGGCCATTGTTTATCACACTTCTTAATAAATGACTACCCATCTTTAAATGATAGGCTTTACGACCTTCACCAAGTAAACACATGATAATTTTGGGTGTGTGGGTTTCTTTATAGTGCAACCATAAAAAGAGCCCAATTTTTGTATCCTACTATGAGGAGTCAAAAAAATTGTGATAGTATTTCCTTTCTACACAGGTAGAGAGAAAAGAATGGCTGATATAAAATCCTCAACATGCAATTAAGATAATGAAGCAAATGGATGAAATATTAGTATGAATGTGAAGTTTACCATTAAAAGCTTTAACATATTTGACCTATTTGACAACTTTATATGCTTAATGAAGACTATATGTGTAATACATGTGGCCATATAACTTGGATGATGCACACACCACTCATGTCAGTCTCCTTTATAGGCTTGATGAAGATTATATGTGTAATACATTACAACTTGGATGATGCACACACCACTCATGTTAGTCTCCTCTTATAGCACTTGTCACACCAATGCCATGGCGGCCCATGTGGGCATTTAAAAAATATGCATTTCAAGGTTATTCCACAAATAGTTTTAAGATAGCATCGTTATCAATGTAGATAACCTTGTGTTTTTTATACATTTTTGAAGAGTTGGGTTGTAAGAGAAAATATCTTGTAATATTAAGCAAGATCAAGAAAAAGTCACTTCCAAAGGCTCAAAATTGTGAAGCCAAATTTATAGAGAGGAAAGGGTCTCTCACTAAAACTAGAAAGGATTAACAAAACCAAAGATTGATTAGAAAGAATTATTAACAAGAAATCAAAATAGTAGCCATGGGATTTTGACTGCCACTAGCATGTTGCTTGGTAAGATTAAGTACTATCTTGGGAACCTTCAAATTAGAATGGGTGAATGGTTGATACCAAATTTATAGAGAGGAAAGGGTGTCTCACTGAAACTAGAATGGATCAGCAAAACCAAAGATTGATTAGAAAGAATTATTAACAAGAAATCAAAATAGTAGCCATGGGATTTTGACTGCCACTAGCATGTTGCTTGGTAAGTTTAAGTACTATCTTGGGAACCTTAAAATTAGAATGGGTGAATGGTTGATACCAAATTTATAGAGAGGAAAGGGTGTCTCACTGAAACTAGAATGGATCATCAAAACCAAAGATTGATTAGAAAGAATTATTAACACGAAATCAATATAGTAGCCATAGCTTTTTGACTGCCACTAGCATGTTGCTTGGTAAGTTTAAGTACTATCTTGGGAACCTTCAAATTAGAATGGGTGAATGGTTGATACCAAATTTATAGAGAGGAAAGGGTGTCTCACTGAAACTAGAATGGATCAGCAAAACCAAAGATTGATTAGAAAGAATTATTAACAAGAAATCAAAATAGTAGCCATGGGATTTTGACTGCCACTAGCATGTTGCTTGGTAAGTTTAAGTACTATCTTGGGAACCTTCAAATTAGAATGGGTGAATGGTTGATACCAAATTTATAGAGAGGAAAGGGTGTCTCAGTGAAACTAGAATGGATCAGCAAAACCAAAGATTGATTAGAAAGAATTATTAACAAGAAATAAAAATAGTAGCTATGGGGTTTTGACTACCACTAGCATGCTACTTGGTAGGTTTAAGTACTATCTTGGGAACCTTCAAATTAGAATGGGTGAGTAGTTCTCAAATGTCCAAGCTATCAAAATTCAACATCACCATTTTTAAAAGTATGCTTTATATATTGTAGCCTTTCAAATTTTTGGATCATGATTGTGGACCCCACTCTTAAAGACTTTTCCCAAGTACCTTTAAAATTCCTCATTCGTAACCTTTGTTACATAGATATTTCTCCCACTTGTGATAGTGCCATCATAAAGTGATTTGTACATTTTAGACTAAAAGGGGCATTGAAGTACTAGATCGCATATAACATCATTCTTACTTTTGAACCTTGTATCACGTGTAGAATAGCAAAGGAAGACTCTAGAGTTAAGCTCGAGTAGATATTATTGGGAGGTGTTTTTGATCTAGCTATAAGTATTTCCTTGATTTTGGGAAAAGAATATATTAGATTATTTCCAAATAATTAGAAAAACATCATGTTGCCAAGATTGGAATGGTGAAAGAACAACTTAAACTTGTTTTGCAAAATATGGAATTAAAAAAAGACCACTGGCATGTCTTTTACTTAGTACTTTCCCATTTCTCTTCCGTTTTTCCTCTCTTTGTCACCACCCCCTCCCCCTTTTAAAAACATTTTTCCTTTCCTTGTTGCCAACCCCTCAACTGCCCCCTTAAAAAAGCATTTTTTCCCTTCCCTCTATTCGGATAAAGAGAAAATGGCTCTCTCTCTCTCTCTCTCTCTCTCTCTCTCTCAAGAAGATAGTAACATGTGGCATTTATGTTTATTTTGTAAACTTATGTCATACAAAACATTTATATTCATTATTTGCATTTAAAAAAATTTATAGAATGTTATCACTATATTCATCTTAAAATTTAATGAATCAGTGCTAGTTAAATCAATATTTATAATTACATATACAAATTAAAAACTTGATAGTAATAAATTACCAAATTCCCCTTTCTTGCTCTTTCAAGGATATACAATGTCCTTATCTTCTCTTGGTACAAAGAAAAGAGAGAAGATCTTGAAGAAGAATCACGAGCCTCTTTTTTTGCAAAAAAAACATGTCAGGGTCCATAAATAGTTATCGGTTTCATGGTCCATGAGTTGGAGCACTCATGAGACATGATTTGTTAGTTTCCATGTGGGTGGGTTTCTTACCATAGCTACAAAATGACAAATTATTTTTCCCACACAAAGGTAGGCATATGTAATGGCTATCACCAACTACACGTACCATCCAATATTTCTTCTTAGTGATCAACACAAATGCGGAGAATTAAGACCATATCTTAACTCACTACTTTGCTGTAAAATCACTTGAGCAAACCTTTGAATGTGTGCTCTTGAGTCTATCTCTCGTCCCACAACTAGAATGGGCCCCTTTTTGATTTGGCCTTTAGAAAAGAAATCTCACTGAAATACCTATAATGGACCCTTTGAATGTGTGCTCTTGAGTCTATCACTCATCCCACAACAACTAGAATGGGGCCCTTTTTTATTTGGCCTTTAGACAAGAAATATCACTGAAATATATGGGATGGAGCCTTTTGATAAGGACTCTAGACAAGAAATCTCACCCAATACTTGAAATGGACCCTTTTGATAAGGACCTTGGACAAACAAATCTCACCCATACTTGGAATGGGCCATTCCAACTATTTGAAATGGGGCATATGTATGACCCATTCCAACTATGTGGAATGGAGCATACACACATATGTATGCCCCATTCCAATTATTTGGAATGGGGTGAAATGGGGCATACACAGCATACACACATATGTATGCCCCATTCCAAGTATTTGAAATGGAATGTATGCCCTATTCCAAGTATTTGGAATGGGGTAGACACACATATATACACTTTTCTTATTTGATTGAATTTGAACATGAGTGAATGCTTATGCAACAACTTATGTTAAAAATTTAGGCCGTTTTATGTTCACATGAGCTTCAAGTTTAAGCAAACTTGTTGCAAGTAAGGTAAACAAAATAGAATGGCTTACTTAAAAATGTTTATATATTGATTCAAAATGCATATATATGATACTATATGACATATCTCCTCAAATTATACATAAATCATCCTTCTCTATTCAACATGCACCAACCTTACATATATGTACATCACATTAGTAGAATAACTATGGTAATATTTTATAAGGCATATTGCCTCCATATGGATACTTATTATAAAGCAACAAATATGAATGTGTCTTTCAATACTACTACTGACACAAAGCGATTTGCATGAATACATTATCAAGACCACTAATACTCCTAATACTTTGTGGGGATTCCACTAAGAAAATGCACCATCACTTTCTTGTTCCATGGCGATCTAAAAGTATTGAAAGTAGCCTTCATTGTGGCAAGATTGATTAGCCATTAAACATTTGCAATGAGTGAAAAAAATGGCATGGAAAATGACTTGTGAGGTTTAGTCGACATGGTCTAGGGGAGTGGAAATTTTTTTAATTCCATGTTTTTGGTGATGTGTTATTACCTTATTCATTTTGAATTCCAAGATGTGTTGATGTGTCATTCTGTCATTGATTTGGAAATCTTAAATTCCAAGATATGATGATGTGTCATTCTCTTATTTGTTTGAGTTTTCTAAATTTCGGGATATGCTTACGTGCCATTCTCTCATTCATTTGAGTTTTTTAAATTCTGCAAATGCTAATGAGGCAAAATCCGGTGAGTGCAAGACTTGAATTCCAGTTTTTAAAGTCATTTGATTGTGTGGCTAAGATTAATGCTCCCATGAGCATGGACCACGATGGATGGGAGCCTGGAGGTGTCCTCTGTCCATTGGTGGTCCACTCAGAAATCTAGGGGAGGGGTGTGTGAACCACAAAGATAGCATGTCCATGTAGAGGATGGCAGACG